>NW_027115445.1:1395029-1438172 GCF_000696795.3 Halyomorpha halys | reverse complement strand
TCTCTCTCTCTCTCTCTCTCTCTCTCTCTCTCTCCCCTCTCTCTCCGTCAACTTACGCTGTACTCACAATCAGTAAACATTGTCATAGTACAGGTCTGTCAAATAAAACAGTATTTTTACGAAAAATTTACTTTTTCTCAAGAAACCTACCTTGACTTACTCCCCTATCATCCAAACTGCCTCAGAATTTAGTAGGTTTAGAATTTCATACATTAATCTGAGAAGGTCGATGTTGAGACATGATCACCAGATTGCCACAGTTTATTGCAGGTTTAACAGCCCATAAGAAGGGAGATAGAGCCCTAATTAGCATTAATATTAATTTCCATTATGGTCGACGGCTGATGGGAGAGGATAAGGGCGGCCTAAGAAAGTGATCCGGGAGCTCCAACGCGGTCGAAATGGAAAGTTGGCACACATTTCCTTCGACTCTCTTTTTCGAACGATTGCCTATCGTACCTATCGTATTTCTGAAACCCATGAGGTATTAATTTTTTTTTCATGAAATAATTACTTTTAGGTTTTGATTTTCTTCTGTAGCCGAGATTTAATTTGAAATGAAAAAATAAATATATACTACAGAGTACACTTACAGTTTTGTACGTAAATCCCTTGAATTACTGGAATAAACAGAAAATAATGCGATTCAAACCTCTAAAGGAGAATATATGCAATAAAACCGAGCTGTGATTGTATTCTTTTTCCCTCTACTTATTGAACCAGTCTTTCTCAAAAACAATATATAGAAAGTTGAAATTATTAGGGTAACTATGTTGAATTTAAAACATTCGGGCTCTGAGTGGTTGTTAAAAAAAAGTTTGTAATAGCTTAACTTGTTTTTCGAATAACTCGAAATCAATATATCTTCTGTAAGATTGTACCCTATTATTTGAGAGATAATGAAATTCTTTATTATACAAAACTATAATCACTTAAATCGGACCAGTATTAGCAAAGATTTTTACTTTAGCTTATATGTATTTTGTTAAAATGCATTAGCCCGGGAAGGTTTAAAGCCTTTTAAATCCTCGATTTGTAGTGCAGTGATGAAAATTCAGAACTATTTGCACATAACCGCTGTTTTTCGCATGTTATTGGAATTCCCTATATAACAAAACATTTTAAGTCCAAGAACTGATCGATATAACCATATAGGAATTTTACTCTGCATTAGTATATTATAGTGCGATGAATAATAACTTTGACTTTTTCATCTGTTTTAATAACAAAGCAGTGTCAAATTGAAGAACTTAAACTCTTTAGAATAACTTAAAAGCATCGAAGATGGGTTTTAATGCTTTAGAGTGAAATATAAAATATAAAAATAAAAATAATGAAATCATAAAACTGAATAAAAATAATAAATTAGAAAATAATAGCGAATCAAGTAAGATGGGAATAATGTTTATATGACTACAATGTTTAAATAAATATCATTAAATCCAATAATGTTTGTATTAATTGTAAACAAAAATACGTAGATACAAAGGAAACAAATACAATAAAACCACATATCATAACAAAAATTATAAATAAATTAACATCTAATGAAATAAAATTAAAATAAAAAAAAGTTAACTAAACATAATTTACATAAAACAATATTTATATACATATTTACAATTTTAAATGAATATCAGAAACATGGAATAATATTTATGTTATATTTCATCCGCAATAAAATCATTTATCTTCCCTTTCTAATTACACATTTTGTTTGAAATACTTTTTTTTTTTATTCTTTGAAAATTTGGTGGACAAGAAGTGATAAAAAATATGGAATTTGAAGGTTGGTAGGATATTAGAGCAACGAATGAAGGATTGAATGGAATTCAACGTAGTCTGAGAGCCCGTGCAAAGAAATACACATTATCTGATGAATACTTTGATAGCACTTTTTTGGATCATCATTGCATTGCAAAAAAAGAAATGACAGTATGCCAATCAGATCTTTCTACCAGTAAAATTTGTTCCAAAAATATAAAAAATTATTTTTGAATTCTATAATATAATATAATACGAACTTACGTAAGTTTTTTATTATATTCTTCCCGCTCCGTTCCTATGGTTCGTAGTATGATGCTGCGTACTCTAAATCCTTCCTCAGTAAACGGTGTATCTAAAAAAGGGTAATTTTTTGATTCAGGCTAGTAGTTATAAAAATTAGTGCTCTCAAACAAAATTTTTAGCTTAGTATTGAAGATATATATAGTTCAATGACTATTTTTTTCTTTTTTATTCCATTATAATTAATATTTAACAGGTACTATTACACTAACATTTCATTTGGCGCACAAAACAATATTTGCCTGAGTTATGTGTGACGTGTTACACCTGCGTGAGAAATTTTGTAAGACATTTTTTTTGTTCTGTTTTCAATTTTTTTATTTTGGCCAGACAGTGCTCCATAATTTAACGAAATAATAATTATATGTTTTTATGTAACATTATCATAAATATTTTAATATAGAACTTATTAAGAAATTTAATAAACTTTTTTTTTATTAAATAATTTTTTTTTTTAGCTAGATGCACTTATCTTGTATTAATTATCTTACACACATTTATGATTAAAGATATATATCTTCTTACAATTACCACTCCATGGTACCAGCTTCAATGATTTCCACACGGCCTTGATTAAATTAGATCACTATCAATCTAAAGAGACGGTCAGTCTGATTGACAGTCATTCAAAAGCCTGATTGATGTGACTGGTTTGAACCATGAAGACCCCTACAGGATCAGTCTGACTGATCCTTACTTGTAAATGAGATACCGAACAGTATCTTGTGTAATGTCTCTTTTGATTAATAATAAATTGAAGATACAAATAAACATAAAATAAATCAAGTGAACTTTTTTAATAAAACTTATAACATAAATTTCACATTTAGATATTATTAAATTTAAAATTCAGTTTTCTTTTAAGAATATTATATGTCTGTCATTAAAATACTCAATAAATAAAATATTTTTAAAGAGTTCACAGAACTCTATACTTCATCATAACAATTAATGGGCTACTATACGCCCTTGAATTGGCTCTATGGAATGTAACATAGACAATGATATCTATTAGTGACATCGTAGAGACACTTTCTATCCTCGAAGACCAAACAATAAGGTTAACACCGTAAATGGCTGTTACACAGATTCACTTTCTAGCTCACTTTTCCTTTACCCATCAACCATGAATGAAAGTGATAACTATCGCTTCTGACATGAACATAACTCATTCAGATCTGGTTAATAATAATATTTCACTTGTGTAGCAATGGTGTTTCCACCAGGTAGACTATTTAAATACAAATTGCTCGTTTAAAACTATCGCGCTAACTCTGTCTGTCAATTATTTAACTCTAAATATAGGCGTATAATTATTAAAAAGGTTCATAAGGCGGTATATGAAGATTTTCATCAAGGAAGTGGCTGCAAGAATAAATAAAGAAGAAAATACAAAGGAATTTGAAAATAAGCTGGTTTTAGCTCAAAACTTTGGAAACTGTAATACAGAATTTAAGAAGATTTGTGAAGCCCACACCACACAAGTTTTTGTTATATGGTTACAATAATTTTGTTATCATGTGCTAATGACAGGTAGTTCCTGAAATTATCTTTACATGTTACTTTTAAATATCTGCAGCTATATATATATATGGGTTTTAAAAATATAACTGAAGTAATAGTGAAGATAGCGACTAGTACATAGTATATGTTTTTTTAGTAAATCTTTATTAAGTTTCCCTTCCTGACATTATATATTTTCAAGTGAAACTTCTTTTATTCTAAACAAAAAATAAATAAAGGAGTAAATTGATTTGGTCACGTGAGGATGAAATGGAAGTGATGAGGGAAGGTGGAGAGGCAACGCTGTTCAATTCTATCAGGAAAATTTTTATATTGTAATAGGAGAGTAGGAAGTCAGAGGGGATTTACGATCCCAGCAGTGTCGGTCCAATTGAGTGAGCTCCTAATATAATATTTAAAAAAATTCCTGCTAGAATTCACTTAGGATATTACTGTTCTATTCTAATTGTTGTTATTCTGGAATTAATATTTTATGCCTTAAGCTAAAAGAGGGTACGCAAGATCATATATAATATAAATATAATATAATATAATATAAAATAAATAGTTGGTATTAAGATCGTGTAACAACTGTTAACCTGACACATATTGAGTGTTGAGGAGCTCATCATTAGCATACAGCGAATTTTGTTCTCAGAGAAAATATTATCTATTTCACCAAAAAATAAAATATTGAAATAAGGAAACTTTCAAACTACATATAATCACCAGACTAATGACCACCAAAAACTGGAACTTAAAACTTAAGTTTCAACGTCGCATCCAAAGAAGAATAGCTAGCTTCATTTCTGCCTATAGGGTATTATATCAGAGAATAGAATAGTAAAAAGTATATAAAGGAAAAACCGTTTAAACTCCCTCCCTCCTTAAAAAGTTGTAAAAAGTTCCCAACCAGGGTTCTGCGGAATATAGGAGTGCCGCTGGTCACTTCCAGAGATTTGGTGAAATTATTTTTGTATATGTGTATACATATACAAAACAATGTATACATAATAATGTGTCGTTCCACGTGAACTCAACACAGTTTTGAAACTTACCATCCAAGATTTTCTTCAAATTTTGCACAGGTGTTGTGTAGGTATCCTTAGGTATACCTTTTGCTGAAATTGATAATGTTGAGGTTCCATCTTCTTAACAAAAGGGTTCCGCCATTTTCCTATTTCCACCAAAAAGGTTTCGCTACCACATAAAAGGTTGAGAACCACTGGTAAATATGCTGTTATTGTTGAAGTTTATGACAAAAAAAATGTAATGTGGATGTCTGCAATATTTGTTTTGTTTTTTTCTTGAAAATTATATCTTGATTTGTAAAATGTTTACAAATAATCTGTCCTAGTACAACTAATGAAGGGTCTTGGATTCGGTTCCTTAACTAGGAAGTGCTACTCCGTGACCATTGATTATAAAGGAGGATGAAGTGATAAGTAGCCATGTTCAATCCGAGGATTTTTTCCTTCACATACTAAAGGATCAGGTACCCATTTCATAGTGACCGGGTGTGCCTCAAGAGGTTCGATACAATTGAATATAGAAATTCTACCACGAGCCGTTCTCGACAAACTTCGCCTCATTAATGCGTTCTACAGAACTCTCTTTCACTTTCTTTTTCCACGCCGCGCATGCCTTACGTTTCTTTATCTGAAATTCTTTCTCTTAATCCGAAATATTAGTATCCTATTATTTATCATCTATAATTACTCACAAAGTAAATTAGGTTGTAAATTACATTAAATCAGCAAAAAAAAAAAGTATGTTTAAATTTATTAATCAAACTCTAAAATATGATTAGGGCCGCCCATAGCTCAGTGGTTAATACACAGTCTTACCAATTTGATGTCTATTGGCGGTGCCGGTTCGAATCCGGCCTGGGATGATGACTTTTTTCATTGAGAGGCGGTCCCACAAAATGAAGAACTTTGACCCCCAACCATGGTTAGGCAGTATAGGACTCCAATGGGAGTCTTGGCCGAAAAAGAAAAAAGAAAAAATATATATGATTAGTTTCCTGAAGTATATTAGTTCAATGGAGAATCTTTCTTAAATCCTGTTTGATCCCAGGATGGCTGAACATGAGGGGTGGAGTTCATCTATAAGAATTGAATGTTATTTAACCGTGGATCTAAATAATAAATCTAGAAACTCAGATCGCAAGAAGGCTGATTCTGGACTTCTTTATGTTGGACGAAATTACAGTTTAAGTTATGGATAGGAACAACATATAATGTAGAAGGATGTAAAGGTTAGAGATGAGCTGGTTTTAGCTACTTCCACTATTTACTTATTGTATTTATTATTTGTACAGTTGTAAATCACATTAAATAAATAAATAAAAATAAAATAATTGTTTCCCCTTAAAATAGTATAATTGATATGAAATCTTAAACGCATTGTTATATTTCCATAAGGGTTTCATATTCGTTTCGAATCAGTTTCATTGTACGTTATGTTGTCATGAGATAATGGGTGAATGCAGTTATAAGTATGTTCCGGTTGTTTCATGTGTTATTTTCCAATAACGGTTACGTTACAGACCCCTAACTCCAGCGGAAGGAGCGTTCTAAACAATTTCAGGACCGTCTTGCTGAATCACCTTAGGGAACTTACATATCTGGGTCAGGGGATGGTTTTGTTCATTCTTCTTGTCGTGGGATACGGAGCGGTGACAAGGAAGTACTCATTCAAGGCTACTCCGCTTCCTTAGTGTAGTACCGAAAAGTATAATTTGGAAAAAAAATATTTTTGTTATTAGAGTGTACTGAGGCGTTTGTTATGTTTACTTTTGCACGCTTTAAAAAATCTAAAACTTTTGTGATTTTTATGTATCGTGGATGTTACATTCTATCCAAGGAATCAACTCATCAATCAACCTCTCGATTTTCTTTAATTAACACATTTATTCTAATTACAACATATTTAACGCTTGTTAATAATGAAGTCGAACTAATACGCTTAGTTTTGGGAATTGTCCAAGACACATCACACTTTGTGCTGGCACACTCCAGTACGTCTTATGGTTTTTTAAATAAAGTTTTTCATATTATTGTCCGAACAACTATAAATCAATTTATTTGAGCAAATATCATGAAAACTATTATTCCTACGAAGGTAAAGGTCATAAACTACTATATAGTACATTAAACTAGCTTTAATTAGAGTGCTAGTAGACATCTTTACGATACAGATGTCTATTAGCACTCAAATTTACAGACTATGCGTCGAATGGTTTTGAAATATAGATTTCTCAAAATAAATTCACTAAATAGTGATCTTTCTGTACAACATTTTTATGATATACTATTGAACGTAAATAGCTCTATTAGGGATCATATTTTAGCAAATTTACTATACATTAAATGACGTTCTCTTAGGTTTACTATTGTGGTGGGTAGTTTTAAAGCTGTAGAGCTCCGAATAAAAAATTAATATTTGTTAATGTTTTTTAACAGCCGCCATTTTTTTATTCCCCTCCCTACACTTTGAAAACTCATCAATATTGACTAGTAATTGTACATAATTTAAAAAAATTGGGGTGATATAACCGACTTTTTTCTCCTTTTGGGCTCTTGGACTATAACTTTAAATATATATCTCGTGTGTCCACTCACGACTTTTCATACCGCTTTGGCTGCTGAAACTAATGCAATAATTGCTTCCTGTCTCACAAATGTTGGTCTAATAATGATTTTTATTTATTTATTTTATCTTACTTGACAATTTAATATTCTTTGAAACGAGCATCTGGAATGTTCAGTGAGATAAATGATTTCGAGTTATTGAAAAAATGTATTAAATCATAAGCAAACGGGTCTCCATGAAAACCTTTGCAAAATACTTTTGAAACTTGGGTACAATCTTCAATAAATTTTTTTGTTAATATTGGTCCGATTTACCCTTTTTTTAAAAGTAATTTTACTACTTTTCAAACAAATACACACATACTTTACCATAAACTATTCATATACTTTTTGAGTTATGTGCAAATGAAGTTTTATTTTCTTCACAAATTGTTTTCTGTTACTTCTCTAATATTGCACCGATTAAGAAGTTTTTTTTTTCAAATTTATTCATCTAAAAAATATAAAATTTATCCAATTATGAAATGACTTTTAAATCTGGATGCATTTTTTTAGACATTGACTTTATACTATAATTTCAATCGGACAAAGAAATAGTTATACAAAAATTGATTTTTTTTTTATTTTGGTACATTTTGTTTAATAAAAGCATCTGTGATGTAATAAGAATAATGATTTTTTCTCATAAATGAGTTGTTTTTTTTTATCTAAGAGCAAAATCGAATTATTTCGAGATAAAGGTTGTGAAGGATTTTCTTATTGAAGTGATTACCTGTGTATAAATACCATCTTTAAAATCACAAAATAACAGAAAATAAATAAATTTTTGATAATTGTTTTATTTATTTTATTAATAAAGTTTTATTCTAAATTTTTACCTGTTTATGACAACAACTGAAGTATTAATCAGGAATAATGACCAAATTTTTCGTCGTTAATCATTTGAAGTGACATTTAAAAAATGATTATTTTCCAATTAGTTATTTTATATTATTCGCGAATAATGACTAAAAGATTAATCTTTAGTCATGATTATTTGGTCTAACTTGTAATTTATTCGGACTATTTTCATTCAACTCTAAGGCTAGGTGTATTATAGATTATATTTTAACATTTGTTTATTCATATTTATATTAAATTATTAAGCTATATAAATAAATTTGGTGCTCCTACATAGTGGTTTATATTGAATTTTGTTGTAATGAAAATTTTACATTGGAGTCTATAAGTTACGATAAAGATGTACATTAATGACTCACTAATAATAACTGTATTTTATTTGCAAAATATATATCATTGTTAAGCTAATGTTGGTATCCCACAGCTATTGCGTTCCTGCAGAGCCAAGGCTTGCATCAGAACCCACAGCCTGATGAAGAAGAGAGTCAGCAAGACTTCATGTGGAACCTGCCACCATCCCGTCCTCCTCCCCATTATTTTCCACCTATTCCGCCCATACCTCATTATCCTTATCGCCCATCTACTCCTTACCCATCTGTTCGCCCTTACCCACAACCGCCACCTCCTCCGACATTCCATGAGCCGCAATTCAGGGGTAATTCATTCTCAGATCAAACTTCCAGCACATGGGTCATCTTTCACTTTTTTTTCACTACACCTTTCTTTCTGTTTTTCACACTTCACACAACTTTATACTTAGCCAGATTTATGAATTGAACATAATACAAGAAATCAATGATATTCCTAACTGTTAATATCAGTAATAATTATGTGTACTTAAATCTATTGTCACTAGAAACCATTTGACCATTTGTTACATCTCACATATCCTACCTTTTTCATTTAACATTACATAAAACATTTAATATTCAACAAAACAAATAATTATAAATTTATAATTGGTTGATAATTTTTAATTTTGGAAAATTAGTTGTCCAAATTTTCTGAGTGTAATACACTATCAGCAAAAAAAATGTTATTTCAATTCTTCTAAAACATATTTTTGTGGTTCAATAATAAATAAATTCTTAAAATAGGTTATAATAATTCTGTTGATGAGTAAGAATTCATTTTGATTTCAATTTAGTGTTGGTTCTTAGTTGGGAAAAACAAGATTATTTATTGTCATTCTTCTTCTTAATGCACTCCAATTGTGATTTGTATTTCTTTCTTTATTATATCTCACTTATTTAACTGTAATTATAATCTGAATTTTTCATTGTATTTATTATGAAAAAATAAAACTCAATAATGAATGTTATGAATTGATTCTGCTTGCAGGGATCTGAGGGGCATGTGGAGTGTATGATGTTAAGTTTGAAACTGTCTAGATAATTTATTTAAAAACAGGGATTATGTTTCAGGATGTGGGGAGATTTACTCCAGGAGTCACAGGATAGTTGGCGGCCACAGCTCGACATTTGGTTCTCATCCTTGGCAGGTATGAAGGCTCCAATTATATTGTTAATGTTGTCCACTTATAATAAATTGATTCTGTGTTATTTAAGGTCAAAAATAAAACCATATTCCAAATTTTAATCCATCAGTGATTTGTTTATTTATTTAATAGTTATACTTAGTAAATTAAACTGTACTTAAATTAAAGAGGTTATTACTTATTCAAACCATTCTTTGTTCTTAGTTACTATAAGATTCTCTTAAAACAAATCTATCATTTCTCACTTCATTGATATTAATACAATTATCCTTTGTTTCTTTAAACATATAATCTCCCTGTCACTGAAGGATCATTAAATCTTAATAGATTTAATACTTTTAACAACTTCAACAGCAAAAGAAAATTTAAAAATCAACTTAAGACTCTTTCAAAAATGTATTTGTGTATAAAGAAGTTTTAATGTATTTTATGCTGATAATAGGAGTATAATTATTTTAATTAATAAAAGTGATTGTTGTTGCTAACTTATTTGTTTTGTATATATATTTTTAATAAATCTAATTTGTAAAAAATTCATTATAAATAATTTTTTATTATATTTAACTTTTTAAGGAACTTTTCCATCTTGTCGTTCCTGCTCTAGTTGAAGCACAACCTGATGAACAACAACCATTTTTCTGTCAATATACTGATAAGGCTTAAACATTATTTTTAGATGGTTCCTTTTATTTTATTTTTTCTAGGCTGCTATTATAAAGTCAGGATTCCTGACAAAGAAGCTATCATGTGGAGGAGCTCTACTAAACAACCGATGGGTTGTTACTGCAGCACATTGCGTTGCCACGTAATTATAAATGATAAATAACATTAATTCTGTTGGCATTGAAGTTTCTAACTATACATTTTTTTTTTTTTTTTTTTTTTTTTTTTTTTTTTTTTTTTTTTTTTACAGTGTAAAAATAACTATAATGTTTGATTGTCCTCATTCACATTTGTTTTTTCTATTTTGATTTCACTATATTTACCAGAAATTTAATAAACAAGTGCTTATAACTTTCAGTTATCTATTATATTATTATTATTATTTATAAAATGATAAATATATATGCTGATATTTATTTTAAGTTTTTTTGAAAAATCATTTAAAATATATTCTACCATTCTTAATTAAATTGTCCTATCTGCAAAATCACAATTTTTATTTTTATTTTTTTTTTTTAAATATCTTTTATCTGTTGTACTAACTCAAAATATCCTTCCTATATCATACAAATCTTAACCATAACTTAAATGCTTGAAATTTTAGTGACAAAAGCTCTGAAACACACAAGGTAAGGATAAAACTTGACCTCCAAAAATTATTATAATTCAGTTTTGACAATTTAAATAAGTTGGCCATTATTATATACAATAACATTTATTATTTTTATTAATTAAGTGAAAAACACTATGTTTTTTTAAAAATATCACCTTGCAAGAGCTTCAAGTTGTATGAATTTTGAGGAATATTATATTATATATAATATTTAATATTATAATGCACTATTCGTTTTTCTATATTGCGATAAATTTAACTATTATTTTATAAAAGCTAATGGGCTCATTAGAATATGTTGCAGTAAGTTAGCCTTTTACCATGATTGATACTGAGACTTAAGTTTGTCAAAGGACTTCAAACAACAACCTGAAGGTACGACTGGGTGAATGGGACGTCCGAGAGCAGAATGAGCGCTTAGTTCATGAAGAATACTCAGTGGAAAGGAAGGAAGTTCATCCGCAGTACAGTCCAACAGATTTTCGCAATGATCTTGCTCTAGTCAAAATAGATAAACCAGTAAGTTCATAATTATTCAAGAAAACCAACAGCCATTGAAAATGTGTTCATCAAATGGTTATTTTATTAAATATATTAGAGAAGTTTTGTTTTATTTCTTTTGGATTAATGATATATATTTCATTCTCCTTTTATGATGATCATCACAATACCAATTAAAGACACAGGTCATAGAAATGCTCTTTTGTAGATTAAGAAAATCATTGCTTTTCTTTAATCCACAATTATCTCAATCTAAATATTTCCTGATAATTTAATTAATATTTAAAACTAATAATTTGAAATTTTGTGTGATTCAAGCTGAGTAATATTCATAATATTGAGTGAATAAGTATTCGCTTATTACATTTTTTTGAATATTTCAGGTGCTGTTCAAGCAGCACATTCTTCCAGTATGTCTTCCTGATCCTAATATTAAGTTGGTCGGTAAAACAGCAACTGTTGCCGGCTGGGGGCGAACGAGACATGGTGAATATATTCATTAATCTTAGTTCAAAAATAAGTTAATATAAACTTTTAAGTCATCTTATTGTCATGTAGTTGGCTAATTATAGTTTTTTCTTAAAATAAATTTATGTGTTCAGGTATAAAATGATATCGCTGATTAAATTATATGATATGCTAATTTTTTTATCATATTATAAAAAAAACATATATATACAACAGTCAAGTTAAAAAGAATAGTAAGAATAATTTTCTTCTTTTCACTTTAGTTATTCACTAAGCAAAACTATCCCTACCATAAAGCTTTCATGTAAAGGTGTAAGAAACCAATGAGACCCAATCTTTTTAACTTCCTTCTGTGATAAAATGATGAGAGAATTAGAATGATGATAGAATGGATTAGAATGCCAAAATAAAAGCAGAAAGAGAATGAAATGGAAGATTGAATGAAGGAGAATGAAAGAATTATAATTTTTAGATCATTACTTCAGATTCATCTCTAGCCAAGTGGAGACCCTGGGCAGTTTAAGACATGAGGGCCCTCTAGATTTGGGATGGGACCTCAAATTATTTTTCTGGATAATGTTTGGTTACCAGCAGAAATAAACAATATACCATTAGTTAAAGTCATTATTTTATTTAATATTTGAAAAATGAAAAACATTTTAACCTTTACAAAAGATAATATTCTTGATTATGATTAGGAAAACCATAAATTACTTCTTCAGACTATATTTCTTTAAATGTATCTATTTCTACCGATATCACTGATAAACTACTCAATCTTTCTTGAACCTATCCGACTTCTCCATTTCTTTTAATTTATTGATCATAAGATTTAAGGGGTCCCTACGGATTGCAGGGCTCTGAAACTGGGCCCTGTGGATCCATGAGGTAAAGTCTTTATTCCTAAGAGCTAAAGAAGAATTAAAATAAACAAATATATTAAATTACCCTTATTTATTATTGTAGGAGTTGTGACTGTTCCAACTGTACTTCAAGAAGTTGACGTAGAAGTTATTCCTAATGAAAGATGTCAGAGATGGTTCCGAGCTGCAGGTCGAAGAGAAACTATACATGATGTCTTCTTATGTGCTGGATTCAAAGAAGGAGGTCGTGACTCATGTCAGGTAAATTATTGTTCATTTGGAAAAATCTAAATAAATTTGCAATATAGACAAAATCATAATTTTTTTTTCCTAGTATTTAAAATGATTAATGGATTTTTATCACTCCGGCAATTCCTGGAGTGATAGCCTGCCACATGTTGTAGAAACCATGGTTTGAATCATTATATTCTAAATTAATGACTTTAAAGTGGTCTTGCTCCTATGTAAATTGATCATACCATATAGTCATAAATCTTTAAGATCTATAATAACTTCAGAAAATAGTAATTAATCTAGAAGGTAGGAAAATATTATTTATTTAGAAAAATCTTGAATTAATTTCTTCTTTTTTTTCCCTTTTGTTTGGCCGAGACTTCCACAGAAGTCCTATGCACCCCGAAATATTATAAAAAACAAAAAATCATCTATAATTAAAAGATGACTATTGTTGGCCCATTTATCTCATTAATTTATTAACGCTGGCCACTACATAATGTTGCTCAGGGTGACTCTGGAGGACCCTTGACAACAACCATAGATGGAAGAAAGGTTCTCATTGGATTAGTCTCCTGGGGCATCGGCTGTGGAAGAGAACACCTCCCTGGAGTTTATACAAACATACAGAAGTTCGTTCAATGGATTGAGAAAGTAATGGCATGATTTCACTATATTTACCATGAGTAAGGATTGTCTGAGAGTTATGGTACTTTTAATTTTATTTTCATACCAATTAATTGCATTTCAGTGTTTAATAATATTCAAAACAAATTTGACAACATTTACCTACCCATTATACCCATAGTTCGTCACTTTCCTAGTTGATCTCTTTTATCATCAGTCATTAACAGAATCCTTAATCATTAATGTACAGAAAAGCATTATTTGTTACTGTATTTATTATAGGCTGTGAATACTGCATAAAATTGTATTTATCGATTTGCATAAGATGCTTAGTGTTAATTAATTCATTGAGATAGGTAGAGTTCTTTGGGTATCCTTACCATACATATAGATGTAATTAAGTTTTATTACCTACTCTGTAAAAATTTCCTTACTCTATTTTATATGCCTTTCTTTTGAGGCTGCTGTAACATTGTTGTAAATGTTATAATTTAGGATAATAATGAATGAGAGACGATACGTGTTTCATGCCATACAATTAAAAATGTATGTGTATTTGAATGAGTATTAGTGTACTGGAATGAATAGTTTATTTAAATTATTTCTTTATAAGTAAGGCCAAAATCTTATAAATTTTTTTTTAATTTCTTATTTTTTAAGCTCCCTGGCTTAAAATTGTAGAAATTCTCATTATTCTGCTTAGATGTATTCCTTAATATCAATCTAATTTTATTTATTGATTTAATACTTATTAAAAATAACTGGATAGTAATTTTTAAGTTTTTTTTTTATGTACAAATAAAAAATTGAGTCAAGTAAAAACAAAAATAATGAATGGAGAGTTCATAATATTTACTGTAAGTATTTTATATATATATATATATGGTATGGCCATAGCTTTCAGTATGTACTTTTTTTTAAATGCATTGATATGTACATAGGATGTAAACCAAAATAAACCGGTTATTTTAACTCAAAAGCCATAATTGTAAGCTTTTTTTGTTTTTAGTTATGCCAAACAAAGAAATATTAGACCAAAATCATACTAGATAATATTTAAAATGGAGGGAATAAAATCATTAAACTAATAAAATAACTGAACATGTAAGAAATGGATATATATTTGAAATACCTTCTTAAATCAGAAAGAAAACTTATAGTGCTGTGAAAAATATTTCCTTACTTTACTATTTTAACTTATTATTAATGGTTTGTTTAATTGAAACAGTTAATAATTACAATGCTTAGTTTTACTGCAGAAATCTATTATCTACAGAAAAAAAAAAATCTTTGATATAAAGATATAGTTAAAATATCAGTCTAAAAGAGTTGATCTTATTTGTTAATTGAAAATGTAGCAATTAATATAATGAGTAATATGTATTGCCATTTAATAATTCAATGCTAGATTCCGAAAATCAATGTGAGTATTTTATGGAATGCTACTACAGCAAGTATTGTTAAAAATTTTGTTATTGGCTATGTTGAATCCATTAACCTCTTCATTCTCAGGACTGAAAAGCACCATTCCTCATTAGTATTTAACAGCATAAATTTATTTCTAACAGTTAATATCTGCACCCATAAAATCTGATGTTATCACCTATCTAGTTTTTTAATTTTTTAGTCATTCTGCCCAAAATATATACTTGAAGTTTGTATATAGTGATCATTATAATATTTAATATTTTGGATTCAACATATTGTAAATATTTAACATATTCTACCAAAGAAATATTTTTATATTTATTTTTTATATTTGTAAAGTATTTATAATAATTAGAATCAAAGTTAATGTACTGTTTTCAATTTATTAAATAAAGGCCAATTTAAAAAAATACATTACATTATAAATTGAGCCGAGGACCATTTTCATTTTTAAGAAGCCTGTTTCCAAAAGTCCTTTCCAGTTTTAGTAATGGTGCCAGCCAGTAACTGCCAACACTCAACTAGCTGTAAGCTGGCACATGAGCCTTAAACCACTAGCAAACCATTTTAGGTAAAAATTCTTAGCTGGTGTTAAAGCTGTTTGGAACTACGTGTAGAAGACACTTACACCTCTAATAAAGATTAAAGCTATTCAAGCAGCGTACATATATGAAATTAATTATACCTATACCTATTAATTGAAGGTCATGTTTATTCAAATAACAACCAATATAAAACAAACTAATTCTACTATACCTTTGTGTAAAAACGTATATATGTAATTAATTATACCATATAGTTTGTTTTATTTAAATCACAATTTTTACCCCTCACTTTTTTTAGTTCCCTGCATTAAAATTAAAAATTATTTACGAGTTTTTCTGCTGAATCAACCGTAAAAATCAATTTGTAAAGACTAAGTATTTATTACCTTCATGTTTTATTTTCCATAACTGAATCATTTCATTCAGTACTCTCTTACTTAATAATTTTATTGGTAGCAATATAGTCAGAACAGGGTTAGCATAAAATATTTTTGGGAAAAGTTAATCAGTACTGATTAATTGTTGCCCTTTATTATTACCTAATGAGCCATTTTTTTAATTTTAAACACAACAGATCTTAAAATGGTCTTATAAATTTTTTTCATAACTGATTTACACATCCCTGTAGAATAAAATAAATATGCCTTAGAATAAACTTAATATATTTTAGTTCAATGAAATTCAGTATCAAAATAGTATTTTTTATGTAATCATGAAAAAAAATTTTGAGCTTGAATTATAAATAATCGTATATCAACATTTTTATGATTTGTACTACAATTAATTTATTAAATGATGTATACTTAAAGTAAATTTTGACTGGAAAAGGGCCATTCTCCAATATATTGCTGTTTTAGTTAAAGAGCTTTTTAGGAATGATCGACCACCTGAAAGTGAATAATTTTATTTTTCTGTTATTATCCTCCTAGAAGCCAACATTTATCACTCAGTTTGAGGTAGTTATAAAATAAATTTATGAAAAATAATAATAAAAATATAAATATAAAAATAATGCTCATTTTGTCCTTCCCTAGCTCTGTCACAATGCTGAGGCTTAGACTTTACAATTCACTGGTACTAGCTATGATCCTTTCAGCACTATCTCAAGTATTGTTATAAAACATAATTTGAATTTTGAATGATCATATTAATCGTTAAAACGCTCTTTCCTATACACTATATATAAGACTAGTTAGTAAAGTTATTAAAGTTATTTCAGTACCTCATTACATGAATGTTTTCTTTGTTTTTTGTGTGAAGCATCTCATGAGTGTAAAGATGAAAAATGTGAATTTTATTAGAATTAATATAACAATCAGATTTATTAATTGTTAATTAGTTTTATCACTCATTAGTTCTAAATGTTACTCCCTTGAATAAGATTACTTTAAAATTACCATATCACAAATACTATAATACTAAGTTTGCGCTTGCACCAGAATATTAAGGAGCATTCTCAAAAGGCAAAAAAAAATTAAATTATTTGACTTTAATTTTTTTTAAAACTGTAGTTGGTTTCAAAGCCACAAAGCTCAGCCGAATTTATTTAATCATTTTAGAATTACTGAATCTATAAACAAGTGGAACAGATCACAGATAAATTATTTATTCACACACCTATAATACATCACAATACTATTATTTAAACAAAAATACTTTGTTTAGGTTTCTTCTACTTTGTGAAGGGTAACTGAAGTTTAAAAAATAAAAACATTAAAAACAGCTAGTCAATCCATGCCAGATTCGGCATCTTCTCAGCAAACTTTATAGAATGAACTATATTCATCACATGGCCATTAACTTGTTGCTTTTCATTTTTTTGTTTTGCTGTTTTTTCTTTAGCATATGTCTCCAAGTACGATTCATGTCCTTAAAGAAATTAATACAACATATTATTTGATGATTTTTTTTTTAGGTTTAATTTTAATATTGTAAGTTGGTGTAATGGTAAGGATTATCTAATAAGCAAAATCCTACATAGTGTTTTGTTAAATATAAAGCATATAATGGAATGACCTATTACAAAAATTTCCATTTTTCTGGCTTGAAAAAAAAAATTATTTCAACACAATTTTTTTTTTTAATATTCAAACTATATTGTTTTTTATGGTTAGAAAAGTGATATATTTGTATCTCTATATGAATTTTATTCATAATGTAGACTCAAAGCCAAATTGGCTAATCTGAAAATTTTTGAAAGATATTGTTTCTTAATTATAATTGCAGATTTAATAATGGATAATGGTTACCTGGATTACTTCCAATTGTTTTAATAACAGTATAGTCCTGTTTAATACATCCTGTACTTAATAGTGTTTGAATTGCTTTTGAAACTCCTTCATCAGTGTGTCTATAAAGAAAATTATATCAATAAAAACAATTATCAAAAATATGTTAATTAAAAAATTTTAAATATTTTACCTGATTAGATGTTCCGCCAGGTCTGCACCTAGGAGCTCTTCATGTGGAAGCATACGAATAGGGACCACTTTGTTTATGCACTGCGGGGTTAAAAAAAAAAAAAAAAGGAATTCTATCATAATAAGTGTAATTTCTTTTAAAATATAGATATTGTTGGTATTAAACTAAAAAAATTGCTTTATCAATATTGTTTTGAGACAACACCAATTAAAGCTTAGCCATTGCCTGTAATAATGTTTATTAAGCCTTCAATTTATATTTTTGTCACTACCCTAATAATTTCAATTTCTGTGAACAATAATTATAATATTGAGTTAATGGCTATAGTTTTGCTTACTTATTATTTTATTTTTTTCAAATTGGAAAAGAATTGGACTACAAAACTTACCCATAAAATAATATAAGAGGATATGAAACTATAGGTTGCAAGGCATAGTGCTGCCAGAGCCTGAATCCCTAGAAGGTAAGAACCGCACCCTATAGCATACATCAATTAATAAATAAATAAATATCAATCATTGCATAAAATTATCAAAAATACAAAAATTGGTGATAATACTCAGAAAAATATATATATTTTTTGTAAGTTTTAACAGATACTGTTGTAATAATATTTTAAAAAAATGTAATAAGATTATACAGAAAAATGTATTTAATATTTGAACTTTGTTATTAACTCCTTTCTTGGGAACCGGATTCATGATTATATTGAAATGAGAAACTATTACAACATTGGGACCTGAGGTTAAATTTATGGTAGAGCTTTGAATGATGTAGAAACTCCAAAAGTCTATCCATGGTATGTTTGTTATCCTGCAAGATGGGATAGAGATCATCTGGTATATTATGTAAAGATTTGAGGGAGATATATGCTCGGCATTCTGTCGGAATGTGTTTGACTGTAAGTTCTGTTCCGCAAGTTTGGCATAATGGTGAAGGATCGCGGGCCATAAGGTAAATGTAGGTCCGGCGCGTATGACCTATTGGAAGGCGCGTCAAAATCACCTCCTCTTTGCGCACCTTTCTAGTTGATGATATCCGAGGAGAGACGTCCCTTATAATTTCCCTTAATTTGTTATTGCAAACATTTTCCCACATTTGTCTCCATTCTAATTTAATCCTCTGCTTAATGAGGGCAATGAAATCATCGACAGGCAGTTCGCGATATGGAATTCCTTCATAAATTGACAACTTTTGCTGCCCTATCGGCCAGTTCGTTACCCGCTATTCCGCAGTGTCCAGGGACCCAGTCGAAGAACACTGAAATACCGTTTCTGTTGGCGGACTGTAATGAGTAATATATGATTTGATTAGTGAGTTAGTTGAAAAAATATTTCTTAAGCCAAGTAGGATAGACAAAGAGTCTGTACAGATGATCAGTTTTTGTTTTGTTGGGTGAAAAACCTTTAGATTTTTGTTGATTGCAACCATTTCAGCTGTATATCTACTACATATCTGTGATAAAGAGAATAGCTACTGGTGATCATTTGGAGCCGTCAGTATAATTGAAGTCGGCGTCATCTAATTTATCTTGCAGTCTAAGAAACTCATATTTATATCGGTATAGCGGAGTGGTGTTTTTAGGTAGCCTTGAAAGGGAAAGACATAGTTTAGGGGAGGGAAGTTCCCAAGTATAAGATCACGAAATTACAGTCTCTTGTAGGTAGGTAGGTATTTCTATATTTAAACTGAGCAGTAAAGTGGAAACCCTGACTGTAAACAGTGTTCTCTTTGTTAGGTCGATTTGGAAACAGCTCATTAATAGGATAGTTTGTAGAGTATCTTTAAATGTAGTCTTAATTTAATTTATTAAATATTTTTTGTAAAGTATCTCTTGAGTGCCTAGTTGAATATAAATGGTCGATTTCTTACTCTGCAGTCTCAAAGAAAGTTCACAGGAGACTAGGAATATACCAGCCTGGCAAAGGAGAAACAAATATTTAATTTTCTTTTAGTATCCAACAATAGGATCCTGTGACTTTGATAAAAGGAATTCTCAATTAGTAGTTGAAGACAATGATTTCTATTAGACTGATAAGGAAGACATTCTATTTCTTCCTCGCTCTAAATTTTTCATAAAAAAAAAAGAGAAATTCATATTTTCATTTCCTATCAATAATTGAAGTGGAAGTTGATATAACTGATTCCAGTAAATTGTCGTGAATCGATTTGTAGGTATTTAATAAATATTTTTTCTGTCATTTTGGATCCCCAAAGATAATCTGGTTTACCAGTAGGTTGTAGATTATTTTTATTTTCCATGCAGTTTGTTAACTTTTTTTTTAAATAAACGCATGATGGTTTCTTTATTTTAAATCCATAATACAAGAAAGAACCTAAATTTAATTTTGTACATTGTACAAACCTTTTACAACACCACACCGACCACTTGTAGTTTCTAATGGATATGGATTTTCTGCAAATAGACCAACTGCTACTACACCCCATACTCCAGAAATACCTACAAAAGTGAAATATGTATAGAACACAAAACGCTATTTTTAAAAAAAGAAAAACTAACAATCAAACAAAATTAAATATTCCCATCATAATTGATTTAAATAAATAAAAAAAACTGACCATGAACGGCTGTAGCACCAACAGGATCGTCAACTCTGATCATATCGAACAGTGGTGTACAAATGGATGTTAACAAAGCTCCAACACTCCCGATGATAAAAGCATCAATAGAAGTATACAAGTAACACCCAGCTTAAATGTGAAGTACATAAAAACACAAAAATTTACATATAATTGTTTTTAGCAAATAAATTATTACACACTATATTTGATTGGTAAGTTTAGTCATAGCTATGATATATATTTGTGAAATAACAATAAAAATAAAGTGTACCTGTTACTGAAACCAGTGATCCAAGAACACTATTGATGATATGGAGTATGTTGGTGTGACCGTCATTCACGTAGAGGCTATACAACAGTCCAATCACACCACCTCCGAACGAAGATATCATGGTCATGACTGCAGCTTTTGCAGCGTATGCCCACTTGGCTCCCGAAACACCATACGTACTAGAAAACGGATGCAATAAAACTCATTGTACCAATTTAATTACAATGAGATACGATTCTACTTTAGCTTACCTTCCGCTGTTGAAGGCGAGCCAGCCCCACCACAAGACGAAGAGACCCATTGCACAGTTGACCGGTGTCCCCAGGGGTAACGGATCTATCCCGTTGTCGTAGCGGCCGAGTCTTGGTCCCAGAGCGAGGGCTGATGCAAAGGCTACTAAGATAACATATAGTTAGTCTTCTTCGAACATCGTTCAAAGTCAAAATGGACCATACTCATAAGATGGAAGTGGCTAAGATAAAATCAAATGGAATACAAACCTGACACCCCTCCAACAAGGTGGACGGGTCCACTCCCTGCTATATCGACATTCCCTAATCGTCTTAAAAATCCGTGATCACCCCAAACCCAACCAGCAGGAACGCAGTACACAACAGTGTTAAGCAGTGAAAACAAGCAATAAGCCTTGAAGTTGCACCTGTGAACAGAAAGTACTTACAGTGAAAATAAGTTATAAATCTTTTATTAAAAAGAGTTATTTTTTTTCTAAATTAATGACTAGATTATCTAATAAAAACTGTTAATAAGAAATAGAAAAAAATTAATATAAATGATAATATGCATACAAAATTTTCTTTTTTTTTTTTTTTAATTTTCACCTTCTTCCAATGAGTATATCTTATTATAATAGTTAATTTAGAATAATGAGGACAGAATAATGGTGGCCTGGAAGCTAGGAAGATCGTTTGAACATAAATGTATGGATGTAGTGAGAGAAGTAAAGGATTTTGTGTTGAATAAGGGATTGAAATGACTTTAGTGTCAAATCTTGAAAAGATCACGATAAGAGGGAGGGAATTGCAAAAGAAAGTATCATTTAACTATTGTTAAACTACAGTTAATTGGTAATAGTTAATAGTTATATTAAATTGGCTGTACAAGATGATTTGTTCATGGTGAGGCTTTGCAAATACTGCCAGGTTTTTTTCCAAATTAAGGGTACTCACTTTATAGAGGATGGGTGCGTCCTACAAGAGGCGTCCAGAACTCACAGGGTTAACTCGCATCTACAGTAAAAAACGGAATACAAACCTCCAAATTATCTCCCACAGCTAGATTTAAACCCAGACCCGAGAGTAAATAGCACACCGCCTTACTCACAGAGCGACCCCTTTTACAAAAGATAGTTATATAATTTTTTTATAATAGTTCTCCGAGCGGAATATGAACAGCTTCAAGTACAGGCCAATAGATATCTATTCTCAATTACTTACCTTTCGGCCATGGCTCCAGATACAATTGTAGTTGCTGTAGTCGCAAATGATAGCTGAAACAGAAATGCAGTGAACTTGGGCCCCATCTCGGGGCCCGGTGGGGAGTCGAGAAACCAGTCACCCAGCGCCAGTACGGGGCAAGTCCAATCTTGGCCAAAGATCATCCCGTAGCCTACCGCCCAGTACGTTATCCCTCCGAGAAATATGTCCACAACGTTCTTCATCATGATGTTCATTTCGTTTTTTCGTGACACGCAACCTGATTCCAGCATCCCAAAACCTATGAAAAGGTATCATAAACAGGTAGATTCTAAAAGCAGAACAATTATCCATTTTCTCATTAGACTGAGATATAGAGAAGATATATATATATTTTTTTCAGATTTCCTTACCTGCATACTGCTTTACTATGCACATATATACCTTTTCCACAATATCTTATAACTTTATAATAATTAAAACCAAATAAGAACCAGTCAAGTAAAAATTTAGCTATACTTACAAGTAGATGTAAATTAGTTTATTTCAACAGATTCTTATTTAAAAAATGAAGTGGTAAGATGTTTATCACTACTTTTCAAAAATCGATCATTTATTCCCAAAAATGATTTTATGAATTTATGTTAGCAAATATGAAAACTAACTTTCTCAGGGAAATAAGCATTAAAAACAACTTTGTCTTGCATTTAACGAGCATCAGTCAGTGCCCTAAACGAAGTCTTTATGTTCAAAATTTTCCGAGTTAGTTGTTTACACATAAACAACGAAAAATCAACATTATGTCAGTTTACTTTCGCAAATATAATGTAAACTCCTATAGCTACGGAGCTGTTCAATAAAAAATACTTCATGTTATATTTTATGGACTTTAAATAACCCTGATAGATCTCTACGTCAAATTGTTCTTGAGATATTGAACTTTTCTCAAAAAAAAATAACTCATTTTCAATGTACGTTGCAAAATACTAAAATTGTATAAACGTATTTTTAAGCTGAGCTATAGAAATAAAGATACCTGAGAAATCATATTTCAGGAGATATTCTGGCAAGTTATTGATAATTAAGTTGTTTGAAAAATAAAAACTGGTGTTTGAAAAACTGCAATATATCTCAGAAAATATTGAACGTAAAGAGTTCAAATAGTGCTCAAATTGAAGTGGGTTCAATGCACCATAAAGTTGTTAATATTAGTTATTTTCATATCGTAGTATATACCATACATCAGTAGTATTTTCATATTTGCCATAATATTTTCATAAATTGTTGTTTTCCGTTTTTTGGAAAACATATTAGTGTATCACGAACACATACGAAAACATATTTTGAAAAACAGTATCACGGAAAATATTGAGAGTAAAGACTTATATTAGGACTCAAATATTAGTTAATCCCCTTTACTTCAATAAAGGATTAATAGTTTTTATCGAGAGCAAGATAGTTTTCAAGATAACGAGCATCGAATCAAAAATGAGTGAAGATTCTAGTTTTTTTTTTCTTGAATAAAATAAACCGCTGTGTTGTGAACTGAAATAGTTCAATAAATACTTTTCGGGTACATTCATTGTTCTGTTTTTATACCGTAGGTAAAAATTTTAATTATTTTCGAACAGAAATTGTGAGTCAGCTGTTGAAAAAAATATTATCTTCACTAAAATAACACAAATTTGGTGGAAGCGTACTAAAACAACATAAAGACGAAAAATTTTTAGTTCTGGATATATAAAACTCAATAAAAAAGAAAAAATGAAATCTAGTCATTATAAATGGTTTAATTAAAAATGCACTGCAAGGTAAAGGAATTGGACACTGTGTTCCTGTAAGATTACATTTCCTTTAACATTTAACATGACGTATACACCATAATTTCACTGTTACATAATTAGTTACTTGTAGTACATAAATAGTCATTGACTATAAACATAAAAATAAATGGCGGCCATTTTGAAAAATCTGGTATATGAGGCCTACGCACCTTAACGGGTCCCAAAATTCTAATTATCGTCTTTTGTAAACAGTTTTATATAATACTAAATTGAAATAAATAAGTTTAAACAATTCTTCTAGGTTAACTAGTTCAATTTTTCTGGATTAACTGTTTGATCGAGATTTTTATAAAGTTTAATGGTTTTTTGAAATAATTAAATTTCATAATTTTTTTAAAAATAAATTAGAATCACTAAACTAGTCTCTGGATTCAGTACTTTTACCATATCTACAAAGGCCTTGGTCAAGTATATTCAACACTAAGGTACTAATAAATACAGTTCACTTTCTGCTCATGTTTCTATTGTGTTAGAGCAGCATGTATCTTGACTCTTTACTTTGGTCTTATGGTTTGTAGTAATAAGCTCTAGTGGATTTTACAGAATCTGGAAATACCTTGCAGATCGAGGTTGAGTATGCCCAATTAACCGCTTCTTCCACCGACAGATACTATTTTCCTGGCACTAATAAATTTACCAAGTCTAGAGTTTGAGATAGGCTTTAGGATAGTAATTCCAAAAAATAATTCCCATAGCTTTAATAAATGATCGATAAATTTTTAATTGGTATATAATTTTTAAACGAAATGGTGTTTGTTAATAACCAGTTTACAGGATCATCAAGGTGTGATCTGGTACTTGGGTACCAAATTTTAAAACAAAAATTCGTTTAAAAAATATTATTTTAGGAGAAATAATAAATTACGGAAATAATAAATTAAAATTATCAATTAACAGACGGCGGATTTTTTGTTAATTGATTTTTTAATCCTATGTATTTTGTAACGTAAACTAAAATATGAGGAGAGATGCATTTTTTATGGCCGATTATAAAGATTTATCATTAATAGCGTCTGCGGCATAGGTGATCCTCAGAAAAATGTCAATTTTCAGTTATGATTTTTTTATGGCCGTTAGTAGCCGAGATAGTTGAGGTAACATCTTAGCATCCTCGTGACTGCAGCGGAACCGGTTCAAATCTAGCCGTGGTTCGATTTCATAAATTTACTATTGATGTAACTAGAAACGGACAAGAACAGGCTATACCATATCCGCTGAGCTAAACTGGTGTACAAATTTAGTAATGACTTTTTCCTATTTAAAACCATTTAAAAATGTAGTTTGCTCCTCATTTCAAATAATTATGAGTCCATCTAATACACTGAATATGAGTCTTCAATAATAATTATGTAACTAATAATAATCGTGCATAAATAAATAAAAAAAGTAAATAAAAAGCTATGTTAGATTTACAAATAATTAAGTACTTGATTTTATACTAATACAGGTGTATAATAAAGAGTGTGTTTGTTTATTTGTTCACTTAAAAATATAATTCTTCTAATCAAATATTGAAAATATATTCAACAACATCATAATGAAGAAATATACTACTAATTAAAAAAAAATTAAAACATACCAGTTTGCATAGTGAATATTATAAAAGCTGCCGTCATTATCCAGTTAGAATCCTCAAACGTTATGTTATATATGGAAGGTATCGGTTTATCAGAAGTTTCATTCCTTTCATATGAAGATATAGTAGAGTTTACTGGCATCGCTTCTGTAACTTCCTCCATTGTACCAGTCCGGTTCATTGCGAGAGTTGGAATCGTTAGCAGTTTCTTTTTAGAATGAAAACAAAGAGAATACATAAAGTTAGCTGAAGGAAATTTACCTTGAAATAAAATATGCAGTAGCACTTGACAAGGACCGCTTCAAGGTCTTGTCTTCCAATGAATAGACTTTCTTTTGGAATGAAATCGAACTATTTACCAAATTCTGGCTAATGGTGCTTGACTTACATCGGCTGTGATGTCTTATTTGTTCAACATTACCTTAATTTGACCAGATAAAAAACAGAACAATAAACATAGATATTTAAGTTTGACTAAAAAAAAAAATATTGCCTCCTTATTCCAAAGCGCCCCAATGTTTAGCTCAGGTGCCAATTAACTTTAAGTGTTAGAAACCAAGGAGTATTATTGATATTATCCTTGATAAGTGATATTATAATTTTATTATTATTATAATCATAATAATGTATTATAAATTACCAATAATATAATTATAATAATAATAATAATAATGTACATTATAATAATATTAAATATTAATAAATATTGCCACTAATGAAGGGCAAATTTGATCCAGGCACTGGTAGAAAAAACCTCTTACAAGGTCTTTCACTCACGCACTAATCCATGGTTGGTTTCTCCTCCACTCAACTATGGACTGAAGGTTCGATTCTAAGAGCTTGTAGGAGGCCATCTTACCACTGTGGAGTAGAATCTCCATCTTCAAATATTTTTAATTTTTCGCGGAGGGATTGAGCTCGAGAATTTTTAAAACTCAATGGCTAATAATATAAAGAAATTACCGAAGAGGTTGGGGCAGAAGATTCTGCCAATTATTATTCATTCCCTTCCTACTCTACGACTCAACGGGGTTTACAGACTTTAAGTGGATACAAAATCCCTTTATCCATGTTCCGACACAAAAATCACGTTGTTAACAACAAAATTTCCACGAATCGGACTTGTTTCATAACGCCTGCCTTCCCCTGCGATTGCGCCTTTCTTAGTAACAATAATTTTTAAAATTATTTCTAGGCGGATATTTCACGGGCTGGATTTTCTGTATTGGATTGTTGCACTATCATGCCCACCTTCCACCCTGCTCCCGCGCGTCTCCTAGTAATGCGAAGAACAAATAATTCCCGTTCTTTTCTGTAAACCATTTAGACAATATTATTTTTAATAAATGATTTTTCATGATTATTCACGTAGTTAATAAATAAATCATTTTCCTTGGAGATCTTTGTTTTATTATGCATTTAATTTTTAAATAGCACTCCCCCTTTCTCACCCCTCATTATATGCTATTATGGAGAAGGGAATATATTCTCTAAGAACCAAATCACAAAAGAATAAATTTTGATATTGAATAATATAGCAATGAAAGTAATTCCTACATACAAAAAATTACATCTTTTAGTTCATAAAAATATAAATTGAACTTTTATTGATTTATTTTTATATTTACATTAGTTTTAACCTTTTAATAATTTAATCTCCATTGAAAAGTGTTATGGTTAGAAACAAGAACTGTGTAGGCTATTCAAAAATTATTTTATGTTTTTATCTGACATAGTCTGTAGATTGTACCAGAGACTGTGACTACATTGTGACACCCATTGTTAAAGGAACATTAAAAAAATGGATTTATTTATAATTATAAAATGATAGTTTTTGTTTATAATAAACTGTGTGCGAAATATTTTACGCAAACGGGGGGCAATCCAGATTATAAACAGTGCTTTAATACTAAGCCTGGATTGTTTATACATCGTATCCCTACAAAGGCTCTCATATCAGTCCATTGAATGCATTTCGACAAGCCACAGTACACTTTCGCTCCTGTTTTTTTTTTTTACTTCAAGAAGTCACCACAAAATATCTCCACAGGAGGTCAGAGATAGACATTTATACATACATATACATTGTTATATGCTCACTGCACATATCTCATAATATATATATATATATATATATTTAAATTTTTTATTTTAGATGCATTGTCAATTTTTTTCCCTTTGTTATGCAAAATTATTTTTATTTTTTTTTAAATTTATATCTTAATTTTTGTTCAATATATCATTAAAAATGGTTGCTCTATTTACTTATTTATGATGTTTTTATTTCCTTTAATTTATTTTGTCTACCTCATTTTTCTCCAAGTTTCTTTTTTATTTATTAATAATCAACATTTCCAACTCTCAAATATTAGCCCCAGCAAATAATTTACCTAGCAGAAGGAAAACATTTCACTAAGCCTCTAAATAAAGGTAATACCCATACTGTTTTTGAGACAGTTTGTAGGACAATCCCAATAAAGAGTAACCTTTAGTCTTTGCAATAAAATTAAGTTTTTTTTTTTTTTGTATGTGCCACTATTAAGTTAAAGCAGTAATGTGTTATTTTTCTGAACTCTCAACTCAGTTGTTTTAGGATTATATTCATCAAGAAAAAAACCATATGTTTGTGATAAGTTTTTCAAAATTAGAGAAAACCTATGTTTTCCACAATTTTCAAGTTTTTATTACAAAAATTAATGCATAATAGAGTATATTTCCTATTACTCCAACTATACTGAAATAAAAATATTTAAAATTTGTGGTCACATGTTTTAACAAAACAGGGGTAATAAAGCACTTATCTTTGCAGATATGATTCCTTTACATCATTGCTTTGCATTGTGATATATAGCACCTGAAATAGTCTTCTGTCCAATGTTTCCGGCTCCATACTTTTCCTTTTTTATGTAGAGTTAATTTTTTTTTTGTATGTTAATCACTCTTCAATTTATGAGGGTAATAGAAAACCACAAAAAAAACCTTAGTTGAGATGTTAGTTAGATAGTTAAGATCATAACTACCTATTAAGAGTCTAGGGTTCAGTACTGTGTAAGGAAATAATGTTTCTAAGCCAATTTTTCTTCATGGAGATGTTTAGTCAGAAACTATATCCAGTTTCCAGGTTTTTTTCCAATTTAAAGGGGTATAAAAATCTACTTTTTATTTTAACCACAGAAGGGCTTAATTTTTTTTTTTATATAACTCCTTACCATATCATTTCTAATATACAAGGAAGGAGGAGGGTTATTTAGAGGTAAACAACCTATTCTAACCAGAGTTGAGTTGGAGTCAAGTTTTCATTCCGTGATGCCTTCACAAAATAAAAGTCAAAGGTTCACCAGATTAAATAATTATCAGCCACAGCCTCAAACGTGGGTCCAGGAGATAGGAGCACAGTACTAAACAGGACCTCACTCAGCTACATCACTCCTCGTGGAAAGGAAATAGGATATTGGAAAGTAAAAATTGGCCTAGGATAAACAGATATATGGGTATCAGGATCTCAATTTATGGAGCAAATTAATAAATCAGAAAACTCTTTACAAAAATGGTCAACATCTCATACCGTCTAAACAAAAAAAAGAGGTGGAGTAGCAATGTACTGAAAAATCTGTAATAATATAAATAAAATAAAGTAAATAGGGTCAGTTATACCTTAAATACCATAAAAATATAGTACACTGTAGTGTAAAAAGATTATACAAATGAACTGGATTTAATATCAACGATTAAGGCAATATAATTTATTTATAAATATAAAAAGTAGATCTCTGTAAAATTGAACATCAACAATTGTTTTACAGAAAATAAAACTCGTTTTCTTCCAGGTCCACTCATTTACAGTTATTTCAAATATTTACAAATAAAAAAAAAAAAACACTCTTCTTTATTTTTCTTTACTGAAGGACAGTAATTTTTCCCTGCTCACTCTCTCAAAATATAAAACTAATTCATAATGATCAGTATGAGGAAACATATCGACTGCAACAGCTGCGATTGGAAGGAAAGGATCACCACTCAATGTTTTAGATGTATTTCTTCCAAGTTCTACAAAATTATTGAACGCAGCATTGCCATCACAGGACATAAAGACAATTCTATCAAGATTCTTCGGACGCCTCAACATTAATATAGCTTTTGGGTCTAAAAAATAAAGTTAAAATAAGACATTAAATAAATCACACGACTTAATTACACGGATAACTTAAAATGACAATTAACTTACGTAAACCAGCTCTAGGAGGATCCAAAATTGCTACACACTTTTCATTTTCTTTTACCCTGCTCATTACAGAGTCCAAAATTTCATCAGCTTTACCACAAAAAAATTCGCAATTACTAATTTCATTTGTAACTGCATTTTCTTTGGCATCCTTAACTGCTTGTTCAACAATTTCAATGCCAAGAACACGACTGCAATCCTAAAATTAAGGAATGAGGGTGTGAATGTCTACAAATGATAACGTTTTGAAATAATAAACTAAATTATCACAAATAAACGTACTTTAGCTAAACAAAGTCCAATGGTTCCGGTGCCACAACAAACATCAACTAAAACAGTATCTTGATCAATATTAGAAAGCTCTCGAACAGTTTTCATAAGAACTTCAGCACAACGGGTATTAATTTGAAAAAAAGAAGCAGGAGAAATTTTGAATTTAAGCCCACATAATATTTCTTCAATACATTCTTTGCCAAGAAGGAGTTCATATTCTGAGCCTTGAGACCCCCTCTCTCTGTATAAACAAAATAATTATCAAACAATTTCTTTTTTAAACTAAACATTAAATCCATACAATGTTTCATACATCTAGAACCAGTAACCATATGAAATTTAAGAGGTGACATTTCATAATAAATTTTAAAAATTTGATATGGTTTGTGCATCACACAACTTTCACTTACCGCCCTTTGGATGACATTAGTCTTATAGGTTTCAAAACAGATACTTCATTATTATCCACAATGAAAATATGTTTCATATAGATAAGTGAAACATATCTGAAAGTAAAATCTGACTAATGATATAACAACCATAGAAATAGAAAAATTCCTAATTATTTTATATTCAATATATATCCATTGTTTGTTACTACCAACAATGAGAGGTGGTAATTTAACAAAAAAAATTTCAATTTTTTTTTTTTTTTCTTACAAGTACATTTATGGTTATTCAAGGTGAAAATAATAGGGGTATTCCTGATGTTGTGTTAAATGTAAAATATTTTACCATGTTAAATGTTATAAGTATAAGATTGTGAGCAGCCCTATTTAAAGTCATGTCAAATAGTAAATGCATAAGAGCTCCTAGTGGATTTTCTGAGCAACTTGTTTTATAACCTTTCCTTCCAAAACTTTGTATTATTGTTTACTTCTAAGTTTTCACTAAAGTAATTTATTACAACATTATTATTGTTGTCATCCATTGCTTTATTAGTTATAAAAACATCCAAAACAATACTAACACAATCAAAACACAAACTGCAAGCAAGTAACCTAACACGACTACAAATAAAATGGTGACGAGCTCAGCTGGTCTGTTGCATGATGTCATTCTCCATTTAACAACCCTAGTAACAAACTCTCAACCATATGTTACATGGTATATCGTTTTAACATGGTAAAAGTAGGAAATATTCCTCTATTTAACATGAGTTTTTCCATTTAACACACTTTAATATGTTAAACTAAAGATCGTGAATACCCCTAATGAATACTAACTTTGTCCCTACCAATAATACAACAGTTTGACAAATGATATTGAAGCTAAGTAAATATGAGAGTGATTCGGAGATATTGGTCGGCCTTGGCTTTTTCCGATTCCAACTCTAGTTTCTATTTTTTATTTTTTCTCTTTAAGTTATTCATAAAATTCTTAAATATTTTGTATTCATCCACTGTTTTTTACAGCTAACAATGAGAACAGGTTGTTTATTTGAAATAAGTAAAATTAAAGGTACTTTAGAGCAAGGTTTTTTGGCAATAATGGCTTCTTTGTAAGTTCAAATCTGACTCAGGAAGTTTAAGATAACCTCATCTAATAGTAATCTTAATCTCCTCACTCTTGCGGGATTAGTCTATTAGCCAGTAGGTTAATTATAAACCATCCTTCCTGCCCTTGTTGGAGTACATAATGAGGGAGTCTGTTGACTGTTTACTGCTCATTACTGAACTGAGAAACAGCTTCAAGATTCACATAAAGCTTTTTGCAATTTGAATTTTTTAACACATCAATTAAAAATTACACAGAATGGCAAATAAAGATATCAGAATTGAGCACGCATATGTAAGACTTTATAGACAAACCAAAGGATATTAAATATGGTTTTATGTGTGAATAGACACATCTGTTGGATTGGAATTGACACACTTATAGGATTGGAATTGAACTCAAATATATATAAGACTTTATAGATAAAACAAAGGATATAAAATTTGGTTGTATGTGTGAATAGACACATTTGTTGAGCAAGATTCGATTTAAGTCAATTTCCAAGAAAAGAAACCTAAAATAAGCATGAGGACTACAGGTATACTTCATTAATATAACTTGTTTTGTATTGAATAACTGATCAAATACTCTTCTTCCAATTCAAAATGTAGAACTTACTGATCAAGCAAAGTAGCTAACACTAAATTACTTTTGAAATAAATAAATTATCAATCATACAACATAAAATACATCATATTACAAAAAAATGTTAGAAGATAACAGAAAAAAATTTAATAATCGGTTTTTATAAAATAATTAACTATAAAATATAATAAAATGTATTAGATAAAATAAATTATATTTCTTAAGGTTTTATACTTTTTTTCAGCACAGAACATGCTCTAGCAGCTGGAAATTCAAAATCCCTACTGATACTATCCTTATAAATGCTTTAATTAGATCACAACTATTAACTTCCGCATGGCACACTCGCTCAAAGGATTAAACAAACCCCTAACAGATCCTTGAGGCCAGACCTATACCAACTTGTAGTGAGTTTCGAAGTTCCTGCCACTAGAGATTGCTTTGCACCCTGGTATCATTTTTTTCTTACTTCCTCTTCATTAATTGAAAGTGCAGTGAATCAACACGAGACTCTGCTCCAGCTCCACATTTATAAAATTCTTTTATTTCTTCTTTAAGAGTGGAAATTTCTTCAGCATTCAAATTTTGAGGATGAAATCCAACAACTACCATTACTTCACCTGTACCCATTCCTAATCTTACTGTTAACTGCTTCCAATGACCACTCAAATCTTTTGGAGAAAATACTTCGAACTGTGACTTTTGAACAAATTTTTCAAAAACCTGTAAATAAAATCTGATAAAAGCAAAAGAAAATCTTTTCTAAAGCTGAAATTATTGAATTATTATTGTTAAACCTTAGCAGATTCTATAACAATTTTTGGCAGGGTAGGAATGTCGTCGATAGGACCGACACTTATAGATCCACTTGCATAACTTCCAAGTCTAAAACCAACTCTTCTTTCCTCAGTGACTTCATCTTTTCCTATAAACAAACATTTATCATACAAAATTTAAATACAATTGTATACAACATTTTACACTGAAATAAGAGGAATAAAGCCAACAAAAGGATTAATAAAACTAACCAATAGTAAATTCACACTTATTACGGTAACAATTGGGCTCATTTTCGAGAAATCTTGTATTAAGTAGTTTACAGGGTAGGCCTTCATTCAGCTGTTTCTGATTCTCAATCCAATCTTTTAGCAAAGGATTAGCCCTGACCAATTGCATTCCTAAACGAATAAGAAGGGATTTTGCATTTTCATGTTTATTATTGATCTGGGGAAAAAAAAAATATCTTATAAGTAAATTATTGATTTGTACATGATTTAAATTGAAATTAAATAAAAAGGAATTTTTTCACACCTGGTTTTCATAAGCCACATTCCACTTAGGTGCTACACTCATCAGTAGAGCTTCCTTCTGTTCTTCTGGTGTTTCATATTTAATCTTTTTATTAGGAGAGTCATTTGACTCTTCTAATCTTCTCTTTATTAAAGGATCAGGTACAGGATCAGCAGTCTACAGATAGATAGATGAAATAATTAAATCATTGAAATAAAATTCACAAACATTTGTTACTTTTATAATAACCTATTATATTTTATTCTAACTAGATGGTAAAGAATATGCATACATAAATTTATATTAAGATATATTCAGCCTTATCTGTTCTTAAAAATATGAAATCTATATTTGCTATATAGAAATATATGTTATATAATGTATACTACAAACCTAGATAACATAAAAATTAGTCCTTATTCAAATAAAAACTTACTTAATAGCACAAAAATATTCATTTGTAATCTAGGATTCGCGGTTGAGCGTGATTCTGACCAAATCACCTCCTGGTACAGCCATTGGTCTAGTAACAGTAGATCCTTACAAAGTACTACACCCTTAACCCTTTATGGATTGTAGCAGTACAGGTTTATTTACAAATAACCAAGTCTCCCAAAATAGACAATATGTTTGTGAACAGCCAAATCCAAAAATAAAGAATTAATGAAAAAATTAAATTACTTTTATTTATTAGATGCAAATAGGGAGGGACGTTACAGCAACTTTGTTAGTGAAATCGACCCACTGGAAGTGCCTCCTAACATCATCAAAAATGGCCCTGAGTGTGAATAAAATTGCTACATTAATATACAATTAAATCATCACAAATATCATTGGAAGTCCGATGAGGAATAAATGCCGAAGTTTCAAAATTGCTTCCACTACCTTCTATTTTGTTTATTTGAATTAACCTGAATTTATACACAAATGGTTTCATGTTATAACTATAGTGTAGTTTTTAATTTATAGTAAGAGAGAAATATAGTAAGTAATGTGATCCCATACTGTATAAACTATTTCAGTAGACCTGCTTGAAAAGGCATTAATTTCTACTCAAAGTAGGGTAGGGAGGTAAGTGACTCCTTATCATTAATTTAATTGTTTATATAAATTTGTTAATTAAGTCACATCTGGGGTAAAACAAAAAATAATGACCGAAAATCAAAGGCACTAGTAAATTTTTGTTTTATATCAAATTCTTATTTAATCTAAATAAAAAAATTGTATTTTTCAATGAGTGAGTGATAAAGAAAAAATATTTCTTGAAAAAAATATTAATACATTGTTTATTTGTTTCTGTACAAGAACATTAAAACATGTATAACCTCATAGACCCATCACCACATATATTCCAATGAAGATTTATTTCTTTTGTATTTATCAATTAATCAAGTTATGGAAATTTTTCAAATGATTTTAACCTAATGCACATCAGCTAAAATTTTTGAAATGTTATTAAATAATAAATAAGAACAACAAAAATACCTTAACAGATAAAATGGAACCTTTCCATTTGTATCCTGATAGAAGTGAAATAGCTTTTTTTCTTTCTTCCTCAGAACGAAAACAAGCATAAAGCCATGGGCTTCCACCTTTTGGCGATTTTACTTTGGAGCAATCTAATTTTAATTTTGACTTTAATAGTTTCCTAAACTCCTAAAAATAAAAACATAGTTAGAAATATAGAATAATTGAAGTTTAGAAATTCAGCACATACTGGAAGGAAAATTATACTACTTCTTATCTACTCACCAAAAATTAAGGAATTGTAAAAATATAGGAATTGAAGTGTTACTGCAAAGTAAGGAGGTGAGCTGCTTAACTTTAATCGTGACACATTAAAGAAAAAAAAAATGTTTTTATTATGAATTTGATGAATTACATGGATTGTAATGCAGACAGAGGTTACTTCCTGGCAACCATACTAGTTTTGGGACTCTAAATAGGATGACCCAAAAAGTAAAAGTTATACCACTCTACAGTATTCCCGTTGGGATAAGTTCAATTCAAAGTGAAATCAAAACTTGTTTTTGTCAAATGTGCCATTTTAAAAAAAGATATTTATAATAGATACGAAAAAGAAATATCATTGGGTACCTTTTTGTTCTGAACTTGAGTTGTAGAAAGTACGGGGTTTTATCGATAACAACAAAAATAAACTTACAAGTTTTGTAGTAAAACATACCATTCATTTTTAAATAATTACATACACAAAAATTATAATAATAGATATTTCTTTAAAAATTTGGACAAGGATTAATTAATTTACTGCACAACCCTTTTTGGTTTTAATAAATGAAACTAGAAAAAGTTCACAAATACATTGTAATCACACTTAATTTCAATTGAAGTTCTTATATCTATATAAATAAAAGAAGGCTAAACATGTAAAGCTTGATTTTTTCCTTTTTTTTTCATGGTTTTGAAAGTATCTTTCCAAAAAAATAAATAAATAAATTTATGATCTTCTCAGGGGTACTAAAGTACTGTAGAACAAAAGAGTAAGAAAAGACGTACTGTCCTAGAAAAAAAGGACAGCTGGTCACCGCAACCGCAACTTCTGATGTCTCTTGAGGGTGAGATAATAAGTTAATGATTTTTGTAAAGGATTAACGTAACATTTCACAATTAGATTTTAACTTCAAATTCAACCCACTGAAAAAGTATCCCAACCGATAGTAAATGAGAAAGAAATTAAGTTTATTACATACTCCTAGAATCTGAACCTGGGTCAGGGATAAGGGAATTAACTGACAAGCAGAACATCCTAGATAGAATATAGAATGGTACTAACATGAGTTACAAATACCACCAAACTGGTAGGTACATAAGTATTATGATTAATCATTCCAATTCGTGGCAGACACCAATTTGATAATAATTTTGAATCGTGTTGGAGCAAACCTAATATAAAATAAGTTTAAAACATTTTAATTTAACACACATAACATATGAAAAGAATTGTGTATAAATGAAAATTTAATTCAATCAGTAGTCATCGAACAAACTTAAAAAAATTATAAAGATACTTTGTGTCTCACGGTCTAAGATTGGAAAATTTTGAGATAATGCGACTCATTGTAATTAAATATTCCTTTTTCTATAATAAATAAAAAAAGTTGTATAATCCAATCTTTATTATTTAAACCCTAAATTAATTTATCCAAGCCTAATCTTAAAAACATAACACAAAAATTTAAGAAAATATTGTTAATCACTTACACCTATTCCATAGTATCTAGGCAATCCTCTTATTTCAACCTTAAATATTTCAGATGTAAATCCATTATTTACAACATAAGCAAATGGATCTAGATCATTATTTACTTCTTCTTTTACATTCTTTGAGTCTTGTGAATCAGAGCTCAAATTGCTCTCATTCTTCTCCATATTGTTAAAATGAATTTTTCAGAATTAAATTGAAAATAGTGTGCATAAAATCAAAGATGATTCTTATTCATAAAACGTACATAACTAGAAGGGAACACTATGATTTGGATATAAATCATTGTTTTTAGCGAACATTTAAACAAGGTTTTTAAGTGTTGCCGCGTGGTTCACTCTAATGATCCAGTTTCAAATCATACAAAAAGGAATGGTTTTTAGTTTTATACTAATTTTCCAAAGTATTAGGAAAAAATCAATTAATATTTATATTAATACAACTTTTAAATAATTTCTTCAGAACAAATCACAGAAACTTTAGAATGATACGAAATAATATTAATTAAAGTACTAATTCTAAAATATTTTAAATCTAATATAAATAATAGTATAAGATTGTGAACATATATCGAAATAAAAGTACAACAAAATTAAAATTAAACTATATGAATCATTCGTAATGAAATCGAAATAGTGTTTAACACAATATCAGGTTATAAACAAGAGTTTTGTAGGATCTGGATATTGGAAAGTATCGATATTTTTTGTGGAAATCAACATCCAAAGAGCCTATTTTTCATAAGTGCGGAAAATTTGTATTAATTTATTTAGTAAACTTCTCTTCTATGTACTACAGTCTCTAATATCATGTTTATGAATTTGTTGCTCCAAATCATAAATTCTCTAAAGATTTGTGATCAGGTGACTGAGGGTATTTTTCGAACACTTTATGGCAGTTAAAAGGTAAAAACTAGCAAGTAGTGTCCAATTGAGACAAAATGCTCTCGAGAATATTTTTAGGACTAGACTCACAAATGTATGAGCCAGTAAGCCTGAGAGCATGCTAAAAAAAACCAATCCTGAGCCAGTATCCGCGACTTGCCAAAATTTAACTTGTACATTCCTACTCTCTTGAAGGAGAGCCTTTACTTTGGCTCCCCCAAAATGGCGAAGACCATTTATTCTTTATCAGAGTATACTGATGGTCCCGAAAAGTACCGGAGGTGACCGATTTCCAACCGTTTGTTTCAAACACTATAGTAGTTGATCCAAATACATGCCTTTTTATATATACGCGTACATTTTTTTTATTTATTATTAATAGTCTTTAAATTTTATTTTTCATCTAATAATTGGGTGTGAAATCTATCTTCATCTTTTTTATGGTTTTAATTAAAACATATATATTACTATCATCAATGTTTTGGGATTTTGCCCCATCTTAGGAATTACACTTTTCATTCCACTACTATAACTGTCTTTTTTGACCCTACAATCTTCTAATTCTTTTCATTTGGTTGTTACTTTGTACCATATTTTCTATACTTTTATTTTAATTACATTCTTTAAATTATTAGAATATTTATTTCATATTAATCTTATTTAATTTTTTAGAACTAATAAAGATGATTCTGAAAAATATTGCAAATGTGTAAATAGTATTGACATCACTGAAACTGAAAAAAACTAATTTTCAACCTTCTATTTTAGAAGGCCTAACTAAAGCATTTGGCCCATCCTCATCTCTTTGGTGAAAGTTTGAAACTAGTGCAATCTTCCAGTATTCATCACCTGAATTTTTGAAGTATGAATATGTTTTTGATGGTTTATAAGATTGGGTATAAGTATCAATGTTAGAACTTCAACGTTTTATTAACATGTTATAGCTTCTAGCTAAAATATAAATTTATTTTTAATCTATGAATAAACTTTTCGTAGAACCTTTTGATCTTTTATATCAATTAATTGTAGAGGATTCTTATTTACTAATAGATATAATTAAGATTGACATTATTTCTTTTTAGGTACAGTTTTTTACAGTAGTGTTTAGTGAGAAGAGTATGGTATCTTGGTTACCATTAAATAAAGTGAACAAAAACTTCAGAAAAAAATAATTTATTTACAAACCAAAAAACATACACAAAATTACTTTTATTTAAATTAAATAGTTTAAAACATAAACAACAACTATACAAAATATACGTTATATATATATATATATATATAAAATGTATATATATAAAATAGACACATTACATTTATTAAGATGTTGAGAGGTGAAAAACTCTTCCATTTTGTTTTGTTTCAATATATTTCAAGAAGAAATAGATGCAGTTAACAAAATAAAAAACACGAGTACATAAATATGGGGATACTCGGACCTAGTAAAAAAAAAAAAAATAGAATAGCCATAATATTCTAAATGGAAGTTTTTTTTTCACCTCAACATCTTAATAAATAAGAACAAACAACTTCTTATGAGAGAAAATTCACTATAGAAACATTACAAATTACAAAATATGTTTTTTAAAAACTAAAACAAAATAACTGAAAACGTAAACAAAAATATTACAAAATATACATCTTAAAGTTAAATACGTACACTCATAATATTAACATAAACACAAAAATATTAATTTACATTGAATTATAATGAGATTCACTCATAATTTTTCAAATTCTGAATTGTCTGCATAAAAAATCATATCGATTTTCTGCATATACAGCCTCCTTCTGTCTTTAGGAATTTCTCTTAGCCTGCTGGCTAAAAGATTTGCATATAAGTCACACTCATCAAGTTGAGATGGACCTTGATTTATAGCATTAGCAAGTTGGGTGAAAGCCGAAGACTTTTTTTCAATGCTTTCACTTTGGGACCTATGCATCGGATTGTTTTTTCGAACAGAATTCGTCGAATTCGTATATGAAGATGAAGGCCCTGGCTCCATTATACAATGGTTTTCTTTTTTAAAATTTTCTTTGTCTTCAATCAACTCATTCTCTATCATAGATTGCTGAAAACAAAATAAATAAAGAGGGTTATTAGTGAACTTCTTGTTTGTTTCATTGTTATTACTAGCATAATATATTATAAATAATTCAAAGAATTTTCCCTGTCAAACTTTTTATTTTAATGAAAAAACATTTTCAGCTTTAATTTGTCCCTCTTCAGAATTCTATATTGACATTAAATAAAGTATGTAAATCACATATTGTAGTAAAATTAAACAAAACATTGGATTTTTAGAAATATGTATTTTTAATAGCATTTTGGTATTGTATGTATATCATATTATGTGCTGAATGCTGTTTTCTCTTTGTATATTCATGAATGTTGTTAAACTTGTATTCCTATGATTCTAGTCCATTCATAGGTGGCTAATACACTTCATGTAGTCCTTATATTTTTAATAGTCAATAAATAAAGATCCCTCCAATAAACCATAAAAATTACGAAAATAGTATTGATATGAAGTTTTTTTACTTACAGTTTCTGTATTTAAAGTAGCTTTGCTAGTATAAATAGAAAGGAGAAATGACTCCACAAGTTGCAAATATGCAAACCAAATAGGTTCATAGATATCATCAGAACCTAAAAGGAAATAAATAAATATTATTCTAATCATAATATAAATATAAGGAATAGATATGTACATACATAAAAAACAAAAACTACATGAAAATAGCAACTTGTTAAATATCACTATATTATGATTATAATTTATACAACCATCATTCCATTTTCTTTTTAATTAATTTAAAATAGACATAACATGGTAGTTAGTAGCTGTACTATTGTTATTTTTTCCTTATACTTGACATGTATTAGGCTTTCCTTTTTAAATATTTCTTAGAACTATATTCTAAACTCATAACTGTCCAGGCACAACTTACACTGTTTAGTATTTGGAAATTTATCTGGTACAAAAATGTACGTAGTTATTAGTAAAGTATACAAGACAATTAACAACCAAACTAATAACACTTATTAGCAAGTAATATTGACAACATGAATTATAACAATAGATTAATTAAATTTCTTAGATACCTGCGCCTGAACAAATGGAATCCTTTTTTATTTTGAAATGTTTTCTCAATGCTTCCTTTTTTGTTATTATAGCTTCTCTGTAAAAAAAAACACAAAAAACAATTTGATGAAATTATGATATAAAATTAATTAATAAGTTCATTAGATAATTAATAATTTTAATTTAATTAAATAAAAATTTAGTTACAAAGGTATAGTGGGCTCTAGTTGTAACTGAGACTCTCATCACAATTGGAACATGAAACTAGCCAGGTATATCTGCCACCATCAACAGGTATTGGATAACTTAAGTGTGAAAACAAGTATTAAAGTTTAGATGCCTATTTTTTATAACTAATTAATCACACAATAACCATAACATAAACCTATCATTACTAGTATAAGTCACATTTACCTAATTTTATTGTTATTTTTTCTTACTACCTAATTCATTTCAACCAAATACAATAGTATTGAGTAAACTTGATTAACGCAAATGTTAATAAATATATAGAAATGACTAATCCAGGGACTAGAAAAGACACTGAAAACAGTCAACTAAACAATGACATGTATATAGAAATAAATATCAAATCTAACTTAATAATATAAAATAACATAAACCTAACTTAAAGAACACTGGCCAACCAATGATTAACATTTAACTAACAAAATTAAATGAGCTGAAGATCATGAAAGTGCAACTTTTTCATTTTTGCAAGAAATGGAGTATTTTTGGAATTTACAAAAATTATGTAATATACATCGTTTAAGTATATAGTATGTACTAAAATAACATGTCTTAATGAAATACATTGTTTAACAAAATTTATAAAAAATTAATACTCTTACAATTAATAAAAAATGACTTGCACCACTTTCAGTCCCATTCTTGATACAGGAAGAAGAATGAACGTAATTGATATATCTTTACAATCTTACATTGTAAGATTATACATACAACAGCACAATCATGAAAGTTAAAATAAAAGTTTATTTTATTATTATTTTACTGAATATTAAAATAAAAATTTAAAGCTTACCTGGTCCGATTTTGGTGAATTGTTGTCATACAGCATGTTCTTTGACGTATTTTACGTTTTCTTTCATTTAATTTCCTTTCATTTAATTTTTTTTTGTAATAAAAATAATATAATCCCAGTGCAATGGCTGACAGTTGAACGTCCATCATGCTTGCCTCTCTGAAAAACACTAACAAAAACACATGTGGATGGTCCGCTGGAACGGTTCCTCTGTTTACCGAGCATTTGTCCTCCCATTCGCAGCGAGTGGCCAACACGTAGATCCGCCATAAGAGTTCTTAACACCTCTAAGTTGGAATTGTCATTTCAACCAAAAATTACTCAGTACAACAGAATTTTTTCTCTCTCAACCCACTTCAATAACGTTTGGATTTTATTCCTTTAGTAAGGGTGAAAAAGTAATTTCAAACAGAGAAAAACTCCTTAAACATTTTATTATTTATGCCCAGTTCTAATTTGTTTAAGTAAGTCCGATTTGAGCCATTTCGTTTAAGTTATAAGAGCTCTAAATCACTTTTAAGTTCTGTGTTGATTGGTCGGGTTGTGTTGTTAATTTTTTTTTATTTTCCAAATAAATAAACGAAAAATTTTGAGCCAAAAAATGTATATTTTGATCGCTGTGAAAATTAATATTTAAGGATTTACGTAGGTACAGAAAACCACTATCAACTTTGTTTACCCATCAAAAAATAATCGAACACATTTTGCTAGGTAATTCAATTCTTTTCAATATTGTACTCGTATCATAGCGCAGTGGCATAATTTTATAAATGTAGATTAAGAAACAAATATATCATTTACATTGTATTAAATGAGTTTAATATTACAAAATCACCAAAAACAAAATTTGCTCATAGTTAGGTACGCTAATAAATTTTCATTTAGAAAAAAAAAATCAGATTCATTTTTTAGCAACCTGTGAATACGAATTTTGGCAGGAATCAAAAGATATTTTACTTGGACAGTTTAGAAAATATAGCTTTAATATGAGTACACTATTAAAACAAGTTGGATAGAAGACGAAGCAAAGTGGACCAGTTAAGGTGTTTTTTGAGTTCTATGAAAATTCGTACTAACATGTTTTTAAGAACGTCATAAATGGATCTGAGAGCTTATTACTAAAGAAATTTCTTGGCCTACTTTACAGGAAGTGACTTTTGGTTTTTGTGATTTCATGCAAATTATAATAACCAAATATTGTAAATATATAATATTTTTTTCTTACTGATGTAGCTAAGTGGGATGAAAGATTTTCGAGGTGAAATAAAGTGGATTTTGGTTTTCCATTCCTCATCATACCCTTCATTCGAATTTTCATGGCAATCAAAAAGTAAAATCATTTACTCAAATGTTTGCCTTTCTTTAGGACCTGAGTGAGTTTTTTTATTAACTATTAATAAATATATA
>NW_027115445.1:1371425-1394514 GCF_000696795.3 Halyomorpha halys | reverse complement strand
AGATTAAATATAAAACTTATTATAAAAAGTACCAACAAACACCTTTAACCTCCTAACATCTCTCAGTTGTAACTAGACAAAGAACAATGGTGTAGATGCTACACGAGCGCCCTCACGAACCCCTTTGATCTGTGTCCAAAAAACCGACTCTCGACGACTCGGCAACGAGCCTAGGCCAACCAAGCCGAGCCACCTATCCACATGTTCGCGTATGTCAGAGTTCGCCATGGCTCGGCCAACATGTAGAGGCCCCTATAAAAATACAAAACACTACTTTTCTTGATTTATTTTGAGAAAATTCAAAGATAACGTTAGGCAATCAATTTCTTCAAATAAATTAGCACATTTCATATTCACTAAAACCAATACCACTTTATCCCGTGAAAGGAGAGGTGTAATCAGTAATTTGTAAGGAAGTACTGTGTCTTGAACAACAGTTATGCGAAGAGGTCAATTGTTCATGATCATGCTCGACCGCCAGTGTTTTTCTTTAACTAAGGATGCTAATTTTATAGAGGTTGTATCAGGAGATTTTTATTTAGATTTAGATATTTATTTTTTTATTTAGATTGTACAATCAGGAGGGTAATCTAATTAGTTTCTTATTATACTAAAATTTCAGATCAAGAACCTTGTTCTTTTCATTGTTTGAAGCACCTCCCACATTATTTTTTAAGTGCAAATTTGTCATCGAGACACAAATTTGAAGAAAAATTTTCCTGGTAAGCTCTAGCAATATTTGGCTGAATCTTTTCTGCTACCCTGCTCATCTGGCCCTGAGCCAAGTCCCGCTGAATCTTTACAAAAAAAAATCTAAAAATAATGTCTGTTTTTATTTGACAAATTTAAGAATGTTTTTTGTTTTGTTTTTTTCCGAGATGGGCGTTTTCGTGGTTTCTGCTTCTTTAAACCATTCTTACTTTCAGAATGATTATTAACCAATCTGCCTTCAGTTTAATTCCAAAGAAGAGAGAGAGAGAGAAAGAAATTTATTCAATCATGCTGCCCAAATACATCGGGTTGCTACATTACACAGCATACTGATCAATCCGTGATCGGTCATATATAAATTTATAAAAATCTACTGAAATATCAGTTAGTTAATTTATTTTGAGAAATCTATATCTCAGGATCTATGTGACGTACAGATGTCTATTAGCAATCAAATTAAAGTTAGTTTAATGTACTATGAAGTAGTTTATCACCTTTACCTTCGTAGGAATAGTAGTTTTCATGATATTTGACAAAATAAACTCACAAAATGTTAATTTGTAGTTGTTCCTATAAAATGTTGGATTTTTGAAAATATATATCTTTAGATCCATAAGACGCACATATGTCTGCCAACACTCATAATAAAGGAAATTTAGTTTTTTATAAAGTAGTTTATGACACTTATCTTCGTATGGGTAATAGTTTTTATAATATTCACATATGAATTTAAATTTGGCAAAAGAAAATTTGTCCGAACAGCTATAAATCTATTTATTTAAACAAATTTCATGTAAACATTGTACATGTAAACTCCTACGAAGATAAATATCATAAACTACTTTATAGTTCATTAAATTAACTTTAATTTGAGTGCTAATAGACCTCTGTACGTCAAATGGTTTTTGAGATATAAATTTTTCAAATAAATAAATTCACTAACTACTGATCTTTCAGTACGTCCCATATAACATTTTTCTGAAACGTTGCTTTTTAAAAAGCTATATCTCGAAAAATATTTAACGTAAATAACTCTATTAGGGCTCATATTTTAGCAAATTTCTTTTCTTTTATGATTCTTCCCCCTACATGGTCGCCCTACATGTTTTCCTAAAGCTATTAAAGCTGTTACAAATCAACACCAGTCTACGATAAAATCTTTGGAATACCTCAAACACAATATAAAAAAAAATTAAAATTTGTTAGATGTGTCACAGCCATATATTTTATTTACATCCGAGGAATAATCACAAGAATTTTTAAAAAGAAGCGGAAATTGTAGACAATATGTATACATATTTTAAATAACACACAGAGCTTAGTCCGACTTAAAAATAATCCTTTTTCACAGTACGAAGCAAATCAATTACTTGAGGATGGCCAGCAATTTGTGCCAATTTTAGAGGAGTTCGTTTACGGTCATCCTCCAATTTCACATCTGCCCCATGCGCAAGCAGCAAGCGGATGGTACTAATTTGGTTTGTGGCTGCAGCAAAATGAAGTGGCGTCATTTCATAAAAATCAGTTGCGTTTATGTCAAACCCTAATTTCAGCAACCAAACTACAACATTGTTATTGCCGAAATTCGCAGCTATATGAAGTATCGTGCGCCCTTGGGTATCCATCGCATTCAAGTTGGCCTTTCTCCTTTGCAGTAGTTGCAAAGCTTCTAATTGGCCTGCTGAAGCCGCATACATCACCGGCGACCAACCCTCATCGTCTCGCACATCTAAGGAATTTGTGTTTACCTTCCACAGTTCCTTTATGTCTCCTTCTTCGGCAGCATAGTGAGCCTGGGTTTTACCTTTCTTTTTATCCTTGGGTTTCAACAAATCACCGTGAGTTAAATCTGAAAGTTTAAGTGCAGAAGTAATTGACTCTCGAAGATCTATTCTTTCTCTACCCTGAAAAAAAGAAAAGTTAATATTATTTGCAGACAGACTTAGGACGAACTAATGACAGGTTGATGTTTGAAAACTCGTTCCAAACTTCAAAAACTTTGATAATAAATTAATAATAGAGGTTATTTATATATTTATTTTATATTATATAACATATTTATTTAGTTGTACTCAAAATAACTTATAGAGTGAAACTTTTAACGGACACCTCGGTATAATTGAATATACATATGAAAGTAATAATTATTTCATTATTCGGTGTAATATGGTTAATTTTGGATGTCTATCCCTTTAGCGCAGCTTATTAATATATTTTATAAAAAAAATATTCGTTTTGGAAAAACTGTACCTTGGGAATTATTCAACATGAAGAACTTTATTAGGACTCAAATTAAAGTTCATTAGTAAACTACAAAAAAGTTTGTAATTTTTCAGTTAATTGTAATATTTTATGAGTTAATGGCAATAAAACTAAAAATATATGGATGTCGCTATAAAAAAATCGGCCATATTAGGCCTACGGATCTAAGGAAATGGCAAACTTTTTACCGTCTTGTTTTTCAAACATTTTACGTAATAAATCATAAATATACATACAATATCACTTATTTTTAGGTACAGTTAAATTTTGAGCTATTTTTTCTAAACTATCTGTAAAGACACGAAGGCATGATTCGTAGCGGATTAATCTTTAAGGCCAAGCGCCAAAGTTGAATGATCCTTTGGTGAATCTTGCACGCAATCTGTGGGCGAAGTTTGTGACGAGCTCAGACGTTATGGAACTTCTAATACAAATGATTGACTTTGATATCAAGAATATAGTTGCTATTACTCTTGACCATATAAAAATGGTACTAGCTCTTGTACCATTTTATATCAAACCGACAGTAGGCGACGCTCCAAAAGGGCCAATCCTGTGGAAGTATTTCCCTAATTTCCCCCGGACTACTAGCCGCACAATGCAAAACACCCCCTATTTTGCATGACGTCGTATTCGAATGTACCGCCTATGAGGTGTTGAGCGGGCTGATGCAAATAAAATGTTTTATTTTTTACGGTTATATACCATAAAACGTCCAAACTGTCGTGGGAACAAAGAACACCAGCTTCGAAGTGATCACAAGAAAGACTTCACTACCAAGTAGTGCCAAACAAAGGACTCACCAACGGCTAGTGGTACAATCTATATATTCACATTTGGCCTAGGGCAACTTGTAACAATAAAAAGTGAATTTTTATATCACACTTTAACATGAGGAACTGAAAACGAAGCTGATGAGGGATACAGGGCTCTACGTCCTTCAGCTGATGACAAAGGAAAACTACACATACTACTGGGCCTTGTGTACGAGTGGGAGGAAGCTCTAGAGTTTTACCCATTTCTTTTGAACAGAAGAGAAGTTACAAGTTGTGTGCACAGCTAAGGAAAAATGCTGTAAATTGTTTAGACTTAACAAGAGCGGGTGGTAGCGTAAGTATGCATTACAAACACCCTATTACCTAACAGGCAGGGTTGGGTGAGAAAGGAATGGTACCATTTCCATTATTACTGTTAAACCGAAGGATTTCTAGCAACCACCTCCGCCCATCCTCAAGTAAAAAACAACAACTTTTTTTAAAAACAAAAATCTTCTTTCCACTAGTAGCTACATATATTTTTTTAAATAATTATTCCGCAGATATAAAGAATAAAACTAAAATATATTCTCTGGCTGAAGAGAGGGAATGAGCATAGGAGCTTTTACTGAATTCAATAAAAACACTTTAATCCAATGAATAATAATGTTTAATATATATGTTATTGTCAGGAAGCGACCAATAACTTACGACTTAAAGCAGTTGAAACAATTTTATCAAAGAAAAATGTGAAATTCTGTAAATAACGATAATTTACCAAGAGAAACCGTAACTTTGTTAACTCTGAGAGTGGGATGCTGTTTATGAAATGTAGCACCATTGAGACCAATTTATTTAACTAATTAACCAGGGGCAGTAGCATGAAGCACCACTGACAAGTGGATTTCTTGCTAGAAGCATTCCAAAGCTGTGGTATTTTTGGCAGTAACGCTTGATGTTTTTTAATTTTTTATCCAGTGCTTAACACACAATATGATGACAACATATTGACTCCTTCAACTCATTTTTTAATGTTTTCAACTAGCAAGATTTTCGCAAGAAACCTCTCAATTATACTATTACTTGCTAATCTGTTAAGAGTTGTATTGGTAAGAAGTAATACACCACACTACAAATACGTGGTACCTACAGTGAGAAATCCTTCATGTTTATAATGGGTCGAGGGTGACGGATCTACCCCTGAAAACACAAATGGAAAAATAGAATAAATTAGTATCTTTTATTTTTTAAACATTAACTATTTTTCTTATGTATTATCTAGAACTTCGTTTTATTAGTAATATACCATATAATTATAAAATAAAGCCATAAAAAAAACATTTGAATTCTGTGTCGTGTAAAATAATTTTTAAAAAACAAAAAATTTGTAATTAAACATTTATTGACATATGTCATATATTTATTAAACCCATCTAAATCCTATTACTTGAACTGAATTTTAGGATTTTGGAAAATAAATGACTCATCTATATAGTAAAACCGGATGAGCTGATCTTTAATCATTTACACACTGACCTATTTTTCACTTTCTCAAAAATTGACAGCTACAATCCCTAAAATGATCAGTCTATGAAGTCAAATCCTGTGAACTCATTAATAGCGGTTCTTCTTATGTATTTGAGGCTGTTTCAAAAAAATCGGATGCATCATGTTTTATTTTTTTTTGTTTTTTTTTTAAGATAATTTAATTCTCTGCATATCAAAACTAACATAATCTATATCTGAAGAATATTAGAAAAACAGCAAATTGATCCATTTTTATTTTAAAATATTTATTCGGAGCAAGTTTCCATGGATTTCCATAAAAAAAACCCTCCAAGATTTTAAATAAAATCATTTCTAAAACAAAAAAAAAAATAAATAAAAAATAGAATGTTTGGAAAACTATATAACTCTTGCAACACTACAGCCAAGCCACTCGTTTAAATTTAATTCTCTATGAAACACGAAACGAATATTACCTAAGTTGGGATTAAATATAACCAATGCAATAGACACTTTTCATTTATTGCTATTTTAAAAAACTAAACATATTTAAGACTTTGCTATGGTGCTAAACATATTTAAGAATAAGACCAAATATCTAATCCGAAGATGTAAATAAAAGCCACTTTTTCCAATATTTCCGTCTTACTTCCGTCCATGATTAAGGCGCTAAAAAACTGTTATTGTTTTTTTGTATGGATTAATTACCTGAGTTCAAAAATGTCCGTATTAATAACATGTCTCTACGCCCTATTAATAAACAACGAGTACATTTTTATAAATTCATAGGATAGAGGTAAAATTTCTGTACATTAAATTTATTTTAAAAATTTTTAAATGTAAAAATATTATTCTCAATTTTTGGCAAGGATTTCACAACTTTATAAATGGAAGCTTTCGTAAAATATTCATATACGAAATAAAATTTAATATCTATACAGACTGTCTGTTTCAATAAAAGCGGTATTTTTTCTACCAATGGAATTGAAATCCTGGCTGACAGCTGAGATTAAGGAAGAGTAAAATTGAGAGGGTAAGCTGCCAGGTGTGAATAAATAAATAGTGAAGCATAAAAGGCGAGCCTTATGAATAACGTGGGCGTGGCTTATGAGTAAGGGCCAATCTTCGACTACTATCTGTCTCAGTTTGCTTACATTTTTCAATTTTCACAGGAATATCATGATTAAGCACAAATTTCTCATGAACGGTTTAAAGAATTGCCACTGTTGATAAACCAAATAATTGATAATAGTATTTAAAACATTTTATGTTTAGTTCGTATATGACGATTGAATGAACGGTTGTCTTTCTTTATAAAATCCTCCCTAAATTCCAAAACAAACTGGTAGCCGAGCGTGATTAGTGCGCAAAAAGGTTAAGTGATAAAGAGTTAATTACGATAAACGATCAAACTATAATCCAAAAATCCTTTTTCTATGCAAAAGGCCAGGTCACCTGAAAAAAGACTGCTGATTGAACAAAGAAGAGTACCAACAATCCTGTGGAAATAAACCCAATGATACACAAAGGACTCATCCTAGGAGACAGAACAAAGCATCTTTAGCTAAAGAATATGCTCTATGTTCTACCACCCATAATAGTGAGTGGTACCTCGATTCCGCATGTACCTCTCATTTTCAAGACAATTTCTTGGAGTAGAGATTGAAGAGGTTGACAACTGCATTTACTTGTCCCAACAAGTCAGTTGGGTCAGTACACAGTCGTACTGAATAGGTTCGGAATGACAGAGTGCCGACCGGTTAACACCCATGGAGTTGAAGGTCCTGACTTGCATGATTACAAACATTCACCATCTGTGTCAGAAGCTACTTATAGAGAGGTTATTGGATCATTCTTGCACTTGGCTCGGTGTACCAGGCCTGGCATTGAGGACACCGTCAGTAAGCTTTCTCAATTCAACTCGGACCCTAGAGAAATTCATTGGCTGTTGCTTAAGAGGTTGCTAAGATATCTACAAGGGACGAAAACTTTAAATTAAAAATAGACAATAAAGTTTAAAAATTTGAAGTTTCAGCAGATCCAGGTTGGTGCATCACATCTGACGCAGTCATTCAGTGGGCATGTTGTCACGGTTGGAAGTACTGTGCTGGCTTGGAGAAGTGGGAAGCAGAACCTAGTGGCCCTGTCCACAATGGAAGCACAACTTATGGCAACCTGTGAAGGTATATGCGATGCAAGATGGTTTGTCGAGCAATTCGAAGAACTCAAAGCTTTTGAGGCTATAAAAAAAAATCTATGAACATATACTCTGGTAGCAGGGCTGTTTTAGACTGGATCCAAAATGGTGGGCATGGAAAACGGACCCGCCACATCAACAGGAAATTCCATTTTGTCAAAGATGCGGTTGAAAAGGGAGAAGTCCAAGTGATCCACAAAAGGACCGAAGACGAGCTTGCTTTGTTTTAACCAAAGACGTGACTAAAGAAGTAATGACGAGATACTTTTTTAATGTAGTTGTAATAGGAGTGATACAATAAAATTAAAAAAATATATGTTAATAATAATATAATTAAAATAAAATAAGGTAATAAATGAAAGGGAATAATAAAACATATTTTAGGAAGGAAATTGTTGTAGAAAATATGTTTTATTATTTGATTTGTAAATAAAACAGTAGATGGCGACACTGCTCCTCTGATAGGAAACACGTAGTACAAGAGCCGGGAACAAAAAAAGGCAGTTATCTCACCCCAATTTTTGATTACTTTAATGAAAACTATGTATAATTACTAGTCAAAACTGATGAGTCTGCCAAGTATAGCTAGGGGGAATAAAAAATGGCGGCTTTTTCAAAACCTTAAAAAACATAATTTTTTCATTCGGAGCTCTATATCATAAAAACTACCAACAACACTAGAAAATCTAAGAGAGCATTATTAAAAGAAGAGTAAATTTGCTGAAAAATTAGCCCTAAAAGAGCTATTTACGTCCAATAGTTCTCGAGATACAGCTGTTTAAAAAGCAAACTTTCTTAAAAATCTACTGGCAGATAAGTAGTTAGTTAATTTATTTTGAGAAATCTATATCTCAGGAACTATATGACGTACAGATTTCTATTAGCACTCAAATTAAAGCTAGTTTAATGGACTATAAAGAAGTTTATGACCTTCACCTTCATAGGAATAGTAGTTTTCATGATATTTGCTAAAATATATTGATTTATAGTCGTTGTTTATATTAGATTTGTAGTGGTAAATTAAGCCAAAGTTTTATCCTCAATGAATTTCATAGAATATAAAAAAAATAGGTTATAAGCGAAATCTATTTCAAAAAAAAAATTTCCCATCAGGATAATTTCATCATCCTTCTGTTATAAAATCTATTAACCAAAAGCGCTTCTTTCTGGTCAGTCAAAAAAAATAATTGAAAAGTTAAAATTTTCTTAAAAGAGAGACTCTTTAATTGTATTTTTCCTAAAGTTAGAGAAAATGTACCTGGGCACTATGATAAAGTAAGCCAATTATATTTTCTTCCATTTTGGTAAGCTTAGCAAACAAAAGACATTTTAAAATGTCTAAAGATTTATTAAAATAGATGAAATAAAACTTGTAGTAGCAGTTAACATAAATATAACATATATATTCTTTATAGCCAATATCTCTTAAGAGCACACAAAGAAATTTAAAAATTAATATTTAAGTAATTTTAAATGAAAAATGTAAATATAAAGGATGTGTATGTGATTTACAAGTTTTCAAATTTTAAAATCTCACCAATTAAAGGCTGTTCATTGTCAATATCTTTTTCAGGAATTTTTTGCTCCTTCTCCTGCTTATCATCACCCTTAACTGTGAAATAAAAAAATATCAGTGAGTCTGGTTAACTAATCTTCAAATTAAGCTAAAGGTTTGCCGTCAATGAATTTCATAGCATTTAAAAAAATGAATTCCTCTCGTACCTGATCCTTAAAAATCGAAATCCTTCGTAAAATCCTTAATGCTACCTTACTTAGTCACTAATAAGTCATTCATGAGGACCTTAAAGTTCCATATGTTACCGATTTGGCAAGAACCAGATATCAATACTTTCTAACCACCCAAACCCACTCGTTTTCAACCTGGCTTCTCCTTCATTACCTGATAATCCTCCTAAACGTCTGAAAAGAAGATGGCTTCTTGATCTCCTCTAAAAATGTTATTGGTGTTCTAACAATGGATTAATTCTCCACATGCCTTTAGCATGTTATAATATCAAATTTACTTATTGTATATATTTTTAATACAGTTTTATCAATAAATAAATTTAGAACAAAAAACGTTAAATATTCTTAATAGACAGAACCTTTAATTGTATTTTTCCTAAAGTTAGAGAAAATGTACCACTATGGTAAAGTAAGCCAATTATATTTTCTTCCATTTTGGTAAGCTTAGCAAACAAAAGACATTTTAAAATGTCTAAAGATTTATTAAAACAGAAAAATAGATGAAATAAAAGTTGAAGTAGCAGTTAACATAAATATAACATACATATTATTTATAGCCAATATCTCTAAACAGCACAAAAAGAAATTTAAATTGATTTTTAAAAATTTAGCATCTAGCCCAGAGACCTCCCTACATTGTTGGTCGAAATGTTGGCAATAAATAGAAAGTTGAAAATATTTTTGTTTGACCGCAGCTCTGACCATTTTCTTTTAACTCGCGCAGGGTCGATCATCAATAAATAGTATGACATAATTGCTTTGTACGATTCATCTTTGGGGTCCCCAGGGACGCCTCTGTCACCCAATTTTATGAAGAGTTGAAGTGGCTTTACCCCACCTTTCGTCGTAAATATTTCCTTGCTTCCTTTCTCATTCAAGTTATCCAATCCCGCCGTCCATCGTACATCTCAGATATCCCTCAATTTAAGTCCTCAGCCCATTCCCGCAATACCCGCTCACGGCCTTCAGACTTATATGAAAATGCCAATCGAACCGCAGCCTTTAGTAGATCTTTTCTCACCCGTTCCTCTTTCCTATGGAATTCTATTCCCTCCTTTAGTCGTAGTTCTAATACCCTTCCAATCTTCAAATCCCGTATCTTCGAATACCTTCTGTCCACCCAATTCCGGAAGAATAACAATTGAAAGTTTCAAAAAAGCTTTAAATATTTTCTGTCTTAGATCTTCGTTTATAATTGTAAATATGTATACTAGCAGAAATTATATCTTTTCATTTATTACTTTTTAGTTTAATTGTATTTGATTTTTTATCATTTTTCTTTTTATTTACTATCAGAAGACATCTTATGTTTTATGATATGACAAGTGGTTTTATTTTATTTGTTTTATCAGTATTTTATATATTCTGTTAATTATGGTTTTAATTTGTATATTTTTAGATTCATTGTGGATTATCTCTATAGGAAGTTTGGTGAGTCAATTCATAAAATAATTTTTCTTTTGAGGTTAATGACTTCCAATTTAATGAAATTTTTTATTAAAATTATCACCACATGGTACAACCTTAAACCTCATAATTTCTTCTAGGAAATTATGATGTTTAAGGTGCACGAATATGGGACTGTGTCCCGAAACGTTGCACCATGTGGTAATTTTAATAAAAAATTTCGTTAAATTGGAAGTCATTAACCTCAAAAGAATAATTATTTTATTTATAGACTCACCAAACTTCCTATAGAGATAATCCACAATGAATCTAAAAATATACAAATAAAAACCATAAAAACCATTGTATTATTTTATTTTATGGTATTTTGTAATTTCATCTCTATTTTGTAATTTACTCTAAGGCTCCAAAGCCTAATTTGGACGCCTGTAAATTATTCTAAAGGGATCTATCCCAGAATAAATAAAGATTATTATTATTATTATGGTCGGTTGTTCTCGCTATTGTGGGTTGAATATCTGAGGTGGGGGACCTAGAAGACCAAGCACCTTCATATTTTTGTTGATTTATTTTTTTTTTTTCATATATTTAAACTTTTTCGCACTATACGTGCACTGTCCAAGAGAACTGACTGTTGAGACTTTCTTAGCACCTCTATAGGCACCCCCAGACCATTCATGCCTGCCACTGTTGATTTTGGTATGAGACCATTCGTTGATATTATGAATGGAGTAGTGGTAACACCTTCCAATTTATATATTTCTTTCAATTCTATCGCCAATTCCTGGTATTTCCCCAGTTTTTCTCCCACAGTGGAGCTTACATTATTATCGTTGGGGATCCCAACATCAATAAGTTCTGCTTTTTTTTTTCATAGGTCTATAAGGAGGTTGTCTGGCTTATTATGGCGTATTGTATGGTCCGTAATTATTGATTCATCCCAATATAGCCTGAGAGAACCTTTTTGGAGGGGTTTATTTGGGTGGTACTTATAATAAGGGCTCTTATCTTCAATTAGGTTGTACTTCACGGCCAGAGCTTGATGCAAAATTTATGTAAAATGATAAATTAAGTGAAAATATTTTTCCTGTTTCCTCGTGTCATATAAGTTGAGTTCGAAAATTCATGAAATTATAATGTTGTTTTATTTGTTTCTGCTCTATTTACAAAAAAAATTGTAATATAAACCCGCATATATTTTTTTTCTGTCCCAAATATATCCTTTACTATGTATAAAATTCAAAAAACGTCTACCATGGAAGATGTTATTAGTCGCTATAATGTTCCCAATCGGGAACAATGACCTGTTCTGCGTATACGTAATAAGAATAACACCGAGTAACGATGAATTTCAATTCTACCTATTATTTCTATCATGAAATATAGTGTTGCCTCACTATAATGCGAGTCAAAAAGAAAACAAAACTGTTTGCTTTATAGCGAGGGCAGGAAAATATGAGTAGAAGACCAATGAAAATAGTTAAGATATTGATTTCAAGAGTGTTAATGAAGCAGAGCAAATTACTGATCATTACTTTTTTTTTTAAAATGACAAAAAAATAAGAAGGAAACTGTTCAACCCAAAAAGTTCCAAATAAATAGAATTATTAGTAAACTGGTCAAATTAGTTAAATGATTTGTTTTGTTTCTATTTTTAATGTGTAATTAAAATAACAATATTCGTCTGGAAATAGAATAATTATTGACTTGACCCCTTGATAGACAGACCATGATGATAAATGGAACATAAAAAATTCCAATAGAGGTAATTTTTTTTTAATAATGAACTCAGAGCTAAGAATGTCCCCATTTCCACTTCTACTGTTGCAAACATTTACTACGTTAAGTATACAATTTCAGGGTCGACTGTGGGCTATAACCCAGAATGAAATGAATCATAAGTGCAAATATTTATTTTCGGAACAAACTGATTAGAATTATATAAATATGATTTTGGAAATTTTCGGGACTAGAACAAAGTGTCAAAAGAATTTAGCATAAAAGCCACGCTGAATCCTCAACAAAATTCTGAGTGCCAAAATCTAGCCAGCTCATCATGCTGCGGGAGGATTCTATACAGGAGTAAAATGGACGATGGGTAGCCAGAAGGGCGCTACTTTGAGAAAATTCTTCCCTACCGTCCTTTCTAGATTGAAGGCTAAATGGGTCCTCCCAGACTATTGGGTCTCACAGATCCGGACACGGGGGGTTTCGGGGAAAGCTGCAGAGCTTTGGAAAGAACATCGACTCCCGGTGCCCCACATGCGGAGTTCCTGAAACAGGAAGGCTGTCAAGAAAGACCGGGATTTTCGCCTTCGCCAAATCGGACTTCCCCCGTTTGATGGAAGAAGAAAATTATCCCTTCTTCAGGGAGTTCATTTAAGGGTGGAAGGTGGTGGTGAGCCCAACTCATTTCACGACGGAAAGGGCTTGACCGCCCGACATCAGCGAGCCACCAGATGAGGAAGAAGCTGACCCAGACTGAGACCAGGAGGGCTGGACCAGCCTGGTAACTGCAGGAGGCACCCAGAGGGATGCAGTGGACAAGGTTCAGTCCCATCAGTAAGGCGCTAAACCTAGTGCTGGGCTGCACCACAGTAAAAATTTGTTCCCAATAATAATTAAATAATTAATTTATAAAAGAATAAAAAAAATTGTTGATTTTTAGGAGCAGTGGCATGCGCAAACCCCAACGCACTATCCTACTACTCCCGCACCCAGATTTGGCAAGGAGAGGGGATAAAAAAAACACTAAGATACTCGCATCATTAATTGAATTTTAAGGGACCCCACCTCTTTCATTCCGACTGAGGCTTATTTGTGAGATATAGTAAGGGTATTGTGTAATATTTCTTTCGATTTGTAATAAACACAAAGATTGCCGGGCCATTATTATCCCCTTCAGTTCAAACTTCAACTGAAGAAATTTCAAAATTTCGTAATCTATCGTTAAAGGTCTACAAGATTAATCTGAACGTCCATCTTTGGTTTTATTTTCACTCGGACTGAAAGTGTGGGGATTTCTTAAAAGAATACGAACTGTGTAGTTCTTACCAGAATCGTCCTTCGCTGAAGAGCTATCTTTCATTTTTTTTTTTTTTTTTTTTTTTTACTCAAACGTTTTTCTGTTAGATAAACATATAATGTCAAAAAATAATCTAATAATCCTACATTTAAAAAAAAATATCAAATGAAAAAATTAATGCATACAATTTTTCATAATTTAAGTGCACATGTAAAATATGTCACTAAGTTTAATTCCCATCTGTTTCTCAATGGATTGTGGGACATCGCGGGAAATTTACAATCAATTTTCTCATCGTTTTACTATTTTTAAAAGTGCCTCTACACATTTGCGAAATAATGGTGAATTTGCGCAGGTACTAGCGTGTGGATGAGTTATATGGATTGGTTGGTACAAGTTGGCCTGAATTTGGGGCAAACCTGTTGAGTGTCGGTTTTTTGTAACAAATCAAAAATCACTTGTTATGCATCCTCAGGTTTGTGTTCAGTCTTCATTGTTTTAGAACTGCCAACAGATGAACATTGGTGCTCTTCGTGTTTTAATTAATTAAAGAATTTCCCAACCTTTGCAGTTAATAATTAGCTCTTGTGTATGCTTTATAAGTTAGGTAGTACTATTATATGAATTTTTGTTATCTACATCCTACATAGCTGTTTTATATAGTAAAAATATATTAAATGGACTGTTATAGCCGACAAAATTCAAAAAGAGCAAAACAGGCATGTGGATACTGCTGTTTGTTGCTTCTTTTCTTGGACAAGTCTTAGATTTGCAAATGTGGATTACATGCAGCCTAACATGTGCTTCTAATTATATTGCAGCGACACCGCTCCTATCTACTGCTCTATACTACTAAGAGCAGCAGGAACCGTTAAGACCCAACTTAAAGCACTTGGCAGCTAAGACCTGAACAACAATCATCAGACAAAGATATATGTTTATTTCTTGTAAATACTTTAATTTTTAAAATGTAATAACCATGTCATGTGTTGTAATATTCCACAGTTTATTATTTGAATCAACAAAGCTTACAATGGGCTCTTCTGATCCACTAAAAGCTAACTAATTACATGTAGCTCTCGATGGCATTCTTTAGTGGCACTATGGCAATTGTAGCAACCGCCTAGCAATCTGCTTCACGGGCTTACCTTCTAAGGAATATTATACATTAATGGATTAGTATATTCCATAGATATATTTGTAAACATTGAACTGTATTGTTATTGCACTCTGCCTGCACTGGATCTCTCCTCCTTCCTATACCCTCAGTCCTTTTTCCATGACCTACAGCGAATACCTTACAGAGAGTAGTATCTGTTCCTACAAAAATCGAAAGCTATTGCTGTGTCCTACAGGATCATAGGCGAATACCTTACGGGTGGTGTTTCCATCCTACAGGGATTAATGGAGAATCACCCATATACCTGTTAATTTACTTCCTATTCAGTATACTTTACCTATTGAACATTGTGGCCTTCTGATGTAGAGTAACTCACCTCTTAAACTTCCATATCTGCAGGTTAAGACAGATGGACTATGAAGAAGTCCATCTGTCTTAACCTTATAATCTGAAATCCCATATTTTTACTCTCATTTTAATTAACCAGGTAGGGGTTCCTTAAGAGGCTCCTACATTGTAATCATGTTAGTCACACCATCGATATATTGTATGAGCATACTAGTGACTGTGCATTCATATAATGCAGCTATTTCTAGGTTAGATGCTCTTAACATCAATTCCAAAAATGAATTTTAAGTGAATTCATGTGAACTAACTCACGGATACTAATCAGACAAGTGTGTAGCTCGGTATGTAAAAGCCATTTACCTCCCTACATAGAGTTGAAATTAATCTTCAGTCGTTTTAGAACAGATATTTCTAAATTATTCACTGAGGCAATGCTTTTCTGTCCTCATTTTCTAAATGAGCCTTACAGTTCACAGATTGAATGTAAATACCAATGGGGCCTTAAGCCCCAGACAACAACAACCAATATTGGAAACTCATAATTCAACAGTTTTCAGAGAAGTACTATTAATAATATTCCCCGTTATAGAATTTAACCATTTTTCTTTTGAAAAAAAAATGATAGAAATATAAAAATCTAGCAGCTAATTAAAAGTTACAATCTACTCTTACCCATTTATTGAATGATAAATTTGTTAAATTAGAATCAATGTTAAAAATGCAAACAATTATTCATAATGAAACTAGAAAGCTAATATGTAGGTTAAGTAAAATTAAAAAAAAACTGACTATGACTATGGTAACATGGATCAGATGGTTACACCTATCAGACTAGTTAATTCATATTCAGACTAATTCTATCTGACAATCTAATAATAATATCTACATACTATATTGTGTTCAATTTTATTTTAATTCCTCAACTTTAGGTAATTGTGTATGCAATAAAAATGAAGCACCCTACTTCCCAAATTAAATCCTCTAGTAAAGATATAGAATACCAATACATTGAAATGACTCTACACCCTCCTTCTATGTATAGTAGTGCCTTCAATTTTTGGGTTTATAAGGCGTACCCTACCCATCTTTCCTAGATTCTTTAATTCTCTGTTCTAAATAGCTACTCATTTATCCTCATAATATTAAGAGAATCCATGGCAAACCATAACTAATATAGAAAAAATCGTAGTCATGTCCCCATAATTCTTTTGAGGAAAACCTCTTGACAAGTTTGATAATGAAAAATTTTATTATTCAGAAAATTATACTGGCAAAAGAATTTTCAAGTGAGAGAGATACGATTTTTTTATTCTGATTTTCATTAATAAAAATTGACAAAAATGAGCCAAACTCTATAGAATAAAATGATCATGAGTAAATAACAATAAGATAAAGTCTGCAATGAACTGTTTTTGTATCTTAAAATAAAAGAAGAATATTTTTCTTAAATAAAATGTTGAAAAAAATTAAATATATAATTTATCTTAATATTAATTTTCTTAAATTTAGTACAAACAGTAATGTATCAAAAATATATTACTGAAAACATAATTCGATAATTATTAATTAAGAAAATCATATATATTACTATGATTATGAAATTAAAAACAAACATTATAAAATGTACATTTCAATTCAGTCTCATCTAATAAAACACTAACAGGTAGATTATTAAGTAAGAGAACTGAGTTTTGGAAAAGCATCAGTTTTGCTGAATACAACTTTCTGATGGGAATGGGATATATAACCTTTAACTTTTCCCTGATGTATTAAGTTAGCAAGAATACAATTAGCTTCTTCTAATTCTATGTCTGGACTCTCCGAAAACCTCAGAGCAGTCAATAAGTCTTCAAGCTGCACCACACTGTTCTTGGTTATTAAAAACCTAATGAAATGAATGAGATTAGATTTTTTAAAAATTAATTCATTATATTTTAGTTTAATTAAGAAAAAGTATGTATAGTAAAAAACAATTTAAAAAAATTACTATCCTTATTATTAGGGAAGTTTATTTTTAGAGGCTATAACAATGATAACAAGAACTTACACTTTTTTGAAAAGATTTCGGTACGTAACTAGCCTTAAACGTTCCAAGATGAGATAGATACCAGTTTTAATAAAAAATTCTTGATGTACTTCAATGGCATCAGTCAACCTACTTGAATTTCCACACCTAAAAATAAATACAATCAATTGTTTTTAAAATGTTAATGTATAAATAATTTTTAAACAGGTTTAATATAAATTCATATTAATTTTCATTCATTGTAATTAAACAATATTAAAAAGGGTCAGCCAAATAAAAAAAAATAAACACATATACAAAAAAATATATACCTATATAAAATACAGGTATCTGGGCAGAAATATCTATCAAGTGAGATCAGTGTAAACCTGTGTAATGTTGCAAGTGTAACACTAAAAGCTACATTGTTATAAATTAAACAAATCAAAAAATTGAAACCATAAAAATGAATAAAGATAAAGATGATGAAGATAACAAAAATTAACTAATAGTAGGAATAACCAAAGAGAAATGCTAACTGATATCTATAAGGGTAAAATTTACTTAGAGTCTTCAAAAAAGCTAAATTTAAATGGCTTATAGTTATATATTCAATTTTAGTGAAGGTATGTTGTGTATTATGCTAAATAATCTAATATGTTAGTCCTCCATTGTGGCTTCACTCATTCTCGAAAATAAAGGACTTTGAGAATTTTAACTCATAATATATGTGAGTATTATTGTTTGATGATCAATCTCTGGTATGAAATTAAGAGGAAACAAAAAACAATTCACAGGACTTCTTAATAAGGTATATTTAGATAGATTAGATACAGGTAGACATATACCCGTATAGATGTCAAAATGATTGTTAGGATTTCCAGTTATAAGTTTTCTAAATTATATATTCCATTTTTATCATGTTCAGAGCTGTCATTGCATAAAAATCCAACCTGTACCAAAAGGCATCCATACCAAAAAATCCTGGTCACCAAAACTAGGAATCGCCCATTGATCCACCCTCTCCTAGGACAGCCTTTACTTTACCTGCTCCGCCTACCATAGCCCATAGTAGAGCCCCTCTTATCTCACATTGAACATAGTGACTAATAGCGAGTAAAGCAGTCTTTGAAAAAATGTACTTATATTGAACTATATTCTATAGTCACCAAAAATAGGATTTGGTGTAGCCTTCCCTAAATAATTAAGAATGATTAGCCATGCCAATTCTTAGTTTTGCCAATTAAGAAAAAAAGTTAGCTTAATGTAAGTAAATTTTTTCAAAGACTATTCTATTCGACATAAGTAAATGTTTTCTACGCTAAGATAAGGGAAGCTCATGGGATATTGGAGGGTGGGACTGGAACGTAAGATTCCCTCTAATTATTTTTGCTATTAATTAATGAACTAATTACTGCTGACATTGCTAAGATGACATAATAATGTAGACTATTCCAGGATAAGATTTCTATCAGGCTGATAAAGCCTTGCAAATTTAGGATCAATTTAATTAGCAGTTATAGTTAGTTTTAAGTGACCTGTAATGATCTAACGTGTAATGATTATTTGTTTTTAAGACATATTAACACAAAAATATAAGAAAAAAAATTCATTATCAATAATATTTTAAGTGGATCCAAACATATTAAAATCAAACTTTGAATAACACTAATGTCAAATTTTCATTATAGGTATAACTAGCTAATTATAAGATTAGGAATGAAGATGGAAGTATACACATGGATTTTCCAAATGGCAATGCATTAGAGAAAACGATAGCCACAGGATTCAACTTAATAAACTATTAAGTTTAATAAAGAATTAAAGTTGAGGTTAAGTTTAAGCAAGAGACATTACTGAATGCAACCTGAATTTTAATGAACCTCAAGAGGCCTTGGAAATTAAAAATTTTATTTTTAACTGATGCAGGTTTGGTTCTCATGAGCCTAAAATCCAAATGAAAATTGGAGCTGACAATGCTTGCCACTGACTTGGAACGTCTCACCACTATCTATGAACAAGATACACTGCAGTGGATACACTGTTACATCTCGGAACAACACTGTTACATATGAGTACAACTCGGAATGTTTTACCTAGACTAGAGAAAGCTAAAACCATCAATAAAGCAGCGATTCAGCAGAAGTGGCACAATCAACATCCAGACTTTAAACCCAAGGATCCATATTACTTACTTTCAAAGAAGGAACACCTTTTTATTTCCCAGCTTAGCTGAATCAACTCAGATCACACCCCTACAAATAATTTGAAATTGGTCAACCTTCTCTGTGTGAATGTGGAAGAGGTGAGCAGACTACAGAACACATTCTTTAAACATGCATAGCCATATAGGAACAACAAAAGTAGAGATGGTCTGAACTGATTAACTTGGTTAACCAAGCTGTTTGGCAACATGGAGGATCTCAATAATACTGATTTTATTCCCAGACTTGGCCACTAGAATGGGAAGAAAAAAAAGCTAACAAACAAATTACAACAAACTGTAATGTAATAAATAAAACCAAAGCTAAAGAAACACCGATACAAAATAATGTTATAATAATGGACCTTGTGGTATAATGGACAAACATTATATAACTAATCACAAAACTAGTTAATTTATTTATTTTAAAATTCTTTTACATTACCAATCTCTTTAAAATTCCTAAACAATATGATAAGTAACTACAACTACATTCATTCAATTGAAATACACATTCAACTTATAACAAACCAATCAATACCAAGAATATCATACCTCACTGCTTCACCAACTTCCCACAGCTGAAGCAAATCATATTTTTCTAATAAACTTCTTTTTGGTAAGTAGCCCTAAAAATAAAAAAAATCTACATGAAATAGTGAAATAATGACCTGTAAATGATTATTTAATCTTTAAGACATAATTAAAAAGTATTAACATAACAAATAAATAAAATACAAATGCATTACCAATAAGATTTTAAGTGGAACCAAATATATTAAAATCAAACGTTTATTCTTCTTGGACATCTTATGACATGACTGAAAGGCAAATGTCAAATTTTCATTCGCTAAAAGAAAAAAAATTAATATAAGATAGTAATTAAACAATACATGTTATAAGAATTTTTATAATCAGTAAGCAAATAATGTGAAAAAAAAAATACTAATTCTATCAAGAAATCATTAAACAGATCTCCCTACCATATAATGCATCCATCCTAATCCAAACATTAACTATTTTGCTACCGAAAACAGTATTGTCAGTTCTAGTTTTGTAAGAGGGTTAACTATTTTTGAAGATATTTTACTCCAGGGCGGTTAAGTTAGGCTTAGTCCAGAGGCAAATCTTACATATAAATTAGCACCCAACTTATTTTTAACATAATTTTATGACATAGGGTTACCAAACCCAATGGTGGGAACTTCTGGAGCCACAGAAAACAAGATATAAAGGATTGATGCTGATATCACAAGGTATGCTTCTGATGTTCATATTTCTGAAATCTTTGGGGCTGTCTGTAGCTCAGGAAGTAAAGCATAGGTCTTTGCAACCTAGTAACTGCAGTAGCGATGGTTCTAATCTGATTCCACGACGGGATAAACTAGACAATCCACCATGGTGTTAGAATAGGGTAGTACCCTGTAGAACCCTCTTCCCCTCCCCCCAGTATCAATAATTGTGCCTCTTTATTGAGTGGTCCCAGTCTGTTTCTCCTTCTCTAGGTGGATCATCGATGCTGAATGGTCAAGTCCAACATAAAGTGTGCTACATGGCTCATCTCCTTCCACTCAAAGATAAATTCCCACAAGAAGGAATAGTTCTCCTCTTCCATCAGACAAGGGAACTATGACTCTGCGAAGGGAAAGATCCCGGTCTTTCTCATCAACCCATATTGGTATCTTTCCATGATGGTGCAATCTACTATCGCATGTTCTGCTGTTTCAAGAACTCTATAGGTGGGATACCAGAGGTCCATGCAAATCCATTCAGGTGATATATATATATGTACTAATTCAATAAGACAAGATAAACTGAAAAAACAAATCTCATGAGAAAAAAGCTATTCATAATGAAGTCTAGTAGTTACCTGAATTATAGTCACTGTCAAACATGGCCTTCCTTCCAACATAATATCGATAAGTAACTTGTTGACTAAGAGGAAATTTTTCCTTAAGCGGGGAAGAATCTATAGCTCTAATTAACGGTTTCATTAAATGTAGCTTATTAATCCTGAAGTATAATTTAAATAACTGATTAACAAGTGATAGCATACCCCATCTTTTAGTATCTTGTTCGGATGAACGACTAAAATAAATAAAATCATAATTAATTATATTGGATATTAAATATGGGTTAATGATAAATTTAGAAAGTAAGAAGAAGGAATTTGATAGCTAGTGATTGATAAACTAATGAAATAAATCTATAACTATGAATTACATCTGAATAACAAAGTATTATCTTCCTATAAGAATTAATTGATATTAACACTAAGCATTAATATGTCTTTACTTATCAGAGGAGCAAATTCTAAAACATGTCATCAACGTTTCTGCAGCCTTTTCCAGAGCTTCACGAGGTTTTATAGCACTGTTATGGCTACCTTTAACTGGCAAAGATTCAACTTTTCCTGCAATAAGCCTTAATTCTAGGCATACTGTATTCATTACAGGAAGAAGCCAATTTTCTTCTTTGTAGTATTGAAATATTCTAATGAAAATTTGAACAGTATTGCTTTGTTCATTATAAGCCAGTGCTGCATCTCCTTCTGATATTGCATGAATGCACCTGAAAACAAGAAAATTGAGTTTAATTAACCAAAAGTAAATCATGCCAAAATAAAAAAATAATACCAGCCAATTATGAAAAAGGAATTTTGAGTTCACCATATCAAATAATACAGGACACAACTACTACAAATAATTGCAAAAATATACCTAATATGGGCGCATATAAGTTCGCTGAGATAATCATCGATGTAGGAGGGTATAGAATTTTCAGGTTTAGAGGTCCATATATTTTTATTATAAGCATGAGGGTGTCTTAGTGATAGCCATTCCTGTAGAAAAAAAAATGATAATGCTTGTAATAATTTATCCTGATAAAATTAAATCATCTTAGTAGACAGCACCAACAATAAAGAAAAAAAATTACCGCTAGCATTGTGCCATTTTTCCTGTTCCAATAGTTATTCACCTGTAAAATAATAAACATTTGACTCATAAAAAAATAAATACAATTTTGAATGTAAATCTAATTTGATTATTAATGATTCTATACAGAAAGACTGACCAAAGTTATATTAAAAGACAAGTGTAAATCAGTTGAAGTTGAAACTTGAGCTGAAGAGCTTAAGGGAACATATTACAATAGCAGAATAAGAACAGTTAAAGCTAATAAGGTGTGGATAGTTTAACGCAGATTAATAATTGGAGGAGATGATCAGAAAAAAAGTGTAGTCAGCAAAAAAACACAAATAAACCAAAATTATTTATTCATGTCCATATTCAAAATTAATCATTCGACTAGTTAATGCGAGAGGCGAGATAAAACATGAAATAATTATGTGTTTCAGAGAGTGACAAAGTTGAAACGAAATTATATATTAATTGATATCGGTCTCAAATTAATAACTGACTTGTCAATGACACCAGTGCCAAAACTCTGATTTTGTAGAATCTTTAATATTTTTTTAATTTTTGAGAGTATGTTTACCAAATATATTTGATTTGACTTTCTTTATACAAAAATTAATTAATGCTGATATATATATATATAAGTTTTTATCATGTGGGAATTCAGTCATTAGAGTACATAGAATCATGAAATCACATAATAGTCAAAACATGACATAAAAGCATAATAAAGAATTTTGTAAATGCTCATCAGCAAAAATAAATAAAGTCGGGAAAATTAAACAGAGGGACTAAATCTGACATGATAAATATTAAAAAATGTGTAATAACTTAAGCAGTATAAATTTATACTAAATTAAAAATATATTATTTTTATATATAATAT
>NW_027115445.1:1350098-1366121 GCF_000696795.3 Halyomorpha halys | reverse complement strand
AATTCGGCCAGACCTCTACGTATGAACAGAAATCCTCCTAAACGTTTTAGTCCATCTTTCTAATCAACTATAACTGTTAACCATATTTCCTTTTATTATCATGTTTGAAATGTAAATTTTTTTTAGTGGGGAGGAATGTTGTGACTTCCTTTAGGTTTTCCTTGGAGACCTAGGGTAACCTCCATGTTCCCTCCTGCTATTGTAACATGTGTTGTAATAAAAAAGTCCGTTAATGTATTTAGTGTTTTTTGCTTCCGAATAATCCACAATGATCGTTGATCATAAGGTTTAGTCCCTGAAGGCGTAATTCGTTTCAGGAACTAACAGTTACAATTCTATTATTACAGTCATGATTATACTATCACACTAGCTCTGGCATGATTGTTCAATGATAATACAAGCAATGTCAGTAAAGCTACTGTCACGTTAACTATCACATTTATGCATTTTGACAGTGAACAATCGTACACTTTCCGTCGTTACGCCAAAATTGTTAGTCATTACCATGGTATAACTATTTGATCGTTACAGTCATGACGTAATTCACTGTCTCGACCGGTTTACTGTAGTAACAGGTATGTCACTCTAGGCCTGGTGTGATCGTTAGTATTTGTAAGTAATGTCAGTAGATTAACAGGCAAATTAACTGTCATATGTAGACACCTTGACTGTGAGCTGTCACAACATAACCTTACCAATGTAATGACGATAGGTGGGAAAACATTGTTCCCATATATTTTCCCAAAACCTTAAAATTGTATCAGCCCCGGGTCCCAAAAATGAATTTACCCCAGGCTCCAAAAAGAAGATCCCCCAGGGACCCAAAAACGTATTTGCCCAAGAACTTAAAATTATATCAGATCCTAGCCCAAAAATAACCCGCGCCTCGGACTCAAAAAATAATCCGCCCAGAGTCCCAAACAGCAATCCATCACCGACCATTAAAACAAATTTACTCGAAATATTAAAATTAAGGAACTATAATGAGGAATAATTTTGTCATAATCTAATTCAAATAAAAATATTATTAAAATGACTATTTTATCACCCAATTTCTTTCCTAATTCTCTTCTTCACACTTAAATCATATTTTCACAACTGATCATGCATTTCTTAATTTATAATATGCTCTTATGATGCAACATAACATATGAACTAATTCACAACATAATAGTTGAATCAGAATCAAATTTGTCTGTTATATGAAATTTCAATTTCAACAATATCTTATGTTGTACATGTCTTCATAAAAAACATTAAAAGCCTAACTTTCTTAATCCATGTAAATGATTAATTTTTCATTAAAAAACTAATTTAAAACTCACTACTTAAAGCATAACTAAATTCTTAACAATTTTAAGTTTATAACTGATTTTATATAACAACGAAAGACACAGTCCTAGAAAGGTAAAATTATTTTATTTTTCATTGTGAAAGTCAAACAATAATCCTTTTTAAATAACAATATTTAATTGTTATTTTACTATTTCATATTTTATCTCCAGTTAATTACGTCAATATAAGCATAAAGGAATGAACAATCAATCAATCATAATAAATACTAACTAATTTAAAACGCACATAAAAAAAATATGCGAATTAAACAAAAAAAGAAACATAAAATAAGAATTTAGAATGTTAAAATAATAGTTTAACTAACTGTCTAAAGATAGCAGCACAAAAGGAGAAATGTAGAAAATAATAGTTTCAATTAGCACTGTTAGGAGCCAGCACTATCCAAAGATCTGTTTTTAAGTCCAAATATGGTTTAAAAATAATTTTAATAGTAGTTCAACTAACAGATTAAAGGTAGCAGCACCAACTAAGAAAGATAGGAAACAGTAGTTCCAACAACTGCCACAAGAGGCCAGCACCATCCAAACAGCCAGTTCCGAAGTCTAACAGGAAAATTTTATTTTATATTAGGATATTAGGAACTTACAGGAGCTTAAGTCCGTCTGACATTAGACAAGTCTTAACTATCGATCTGATCAATTGAGCTCCTGTACGTTCCTAGTATCCTAATACAAAACAAAAAATTTTCTGCTAGACTTCGGAATGGCTTTTGGATGGTGCTGGCCTCCAGTGGCTGTTAATGAAACTACTATTTTTATCTTTTCCGATTGGTGCTGCTATCTTTAAACAGTTAGTTGAACTATTATCTTAAAATTCTAAATTGTCGTTTTATGTTTTGTTTTTTTGATGGGAGTTTAAACGATCTATAATTTTTTTGTCATATTTATACATGTGCGTTTTAAACGCTTGTTGATCTCTTATTCTTTTATGCTCTTATTAACTTAATGAACTGGAGATAAAATATGAAATAGTAAAATAAGAACTAAATATTCTTTTTAATCATAAAATAATTTTACCTTTTTACAGTGTGTCTTTAAATTTTATATAACATCAGTTAGAAACTTCAAATAGTTAAGAATTTATTTATGATTTAAGTAGTGAGTTTTAAATTAGTTTTTTAATGAAAAATTAACCATTTACATGGATTAAGAGAGTTATGCTTTTAACAATTTGTATGAAGAAATATGCATCATAAGAATTTGTTGAAATTTTATAAAATAAACAAATTTGATTTTAATTTAACTGCTATGTTATATATTACTTTTTTAATGATAAATTGAAAACCATTTAGATTAAGAAAGTTTGGAGGCAATTAATTTATTTAGAAACTAGGTCACCAACTTTATGAAGATTTGAAGTGGCTATTTGTTACAAAATAAAAATTTGTTACTTATGTAAATTTAATCCTGGCTTATGATAAATAAAAAAACAAACTTGTTCTATGAATAGCATATATTTACAAATGTGAATACACATATCCCTATAATTATACACATAAACAAAAAAATAAAATAAATAAATCAATTTAACAAAAATTCTTATCCAACAAAAAAATCTAGTTATAATAAATTCTTTACAAACATTTACATAATAAAAACATTACAAACATAAGCTATAGCTTAAATAGTCACATTGTAATGTAATAATCACATTATAATGTGATAAACTGTTAAGGTTTATATACAATCTTTCCCAACAGTTTCATGATATTACTGTATTTACATAGAAAGATTTGTAAAAGTATAAAAGATTCTGCGTAGACCAGTAAACAATTTTTTAGATGTTTCAATGAAGTTTACAGTTTCTTAGAGTTTGGGAGGAGGAGTTATCATTGTACATAAAGGTTTTCTCGCCATCTCTTGTCTAAGCATTGCCCCAACAGATAGCACTCTACGTGAACTGCATGAACAGGAATATGCCTTTAACTGGTTTTTCATCCTTGCCCACAACTACCATTCTCTGGTAAATGTACTTCTGTTTGCTGAGTCTTGTAACCATTGGGAAATGAGTCATTAAAAAAGCATCTTTGTTCAGGTTCATCGCTGGTCTTCTAAAATGAAAAGATGCAGCTTTTTTTAATACAAAACAAGCTTTAAATAAAATGTAAAATGTATATATTTTTTGGTTTAAGGTTATGATGTTATGATTAGAATTATAAAATATAAAATAATGTTTCCCAAAATAAAAATTTTTTTTTTGGAACATTTCAAATATTTAAAATAACTATCTTGTAAGTATTTACAGCAGGACATACATTTTCCTCTTCCTATATTTAAAAGAACAGAATCTACAGAGCAATTTGTTCATGAATTTTAAAAAAATATTTAAAAAGGGATGGTTACCTGACTTTTGATGATTTCAAATAATGGTTATTTTGTCTGAGGAAACGCATTTGAAATCAAATATAACAAAACAAGTTTTTCTTTTATTTTGGCAACTGATGTTTTGGTCTGACTATGTGCGGCTCATTCAAGGTTGGGGGAGTGTGTACTTGGATTGGTGAAAGAGTGAAGTTAGTTATCTTAACAAAGTTCATTACTTTGTAGAAATCTGTATCTATAAATTAATTAATTAAAAAATACATTACATACTAGAGACAAATATGCTTCTTTACACCTACAGATACAAGGAAAAAAATAGAACACCTTAGTTTTGTGAGATAACTTCATCATTTTTTGTTTTCATTTATTATTCCTAAGGTATAGCATTATTTTGACAAAAAATTCATTTTTTTATTTCATTTACTTAACAGTTAATATACATTTTAATGTTATATAATATTATATAATGTTTAATGTTATATACATTCTAATGTTTTAATTAATTTTTCAAAGAGAACTTATATCACCTATATAGCGTATAGATATATAGGGTGTTGCTACAATTGTTTGGAGGGGATATAAAATTTTCCAATTTAATATAAAGATTAGAGTACAGAGTACATCTAGTCTCTACATTAGAAATACATTTAATTTTCCTAAATCCATTAAGGTCCTTATTTTTCCCATAAGTATAATTCTTGGGGTTGATCTTTAATCCATGTTTCACTTATATCAATCAATTCCCCTAAATTTACTGATGATCGGTGATAAAACTGTTTGCTCTAGTCTCCTTCAAATTGTTTTCAAATAACAATTTCCTCTAGAGAGATAAATTCCCAGCCAAAGTAGCAGGCAATTCATTTAAATGAAAGTTTGAGGATCGGTCATCACCGCCACTTTTTGAATACCTTCAGGTTATCAATGCACAGTGCAGTCTAGTAATAATTGTTTGCCACCTTTTTGGAGAACCTAAAGTAAACGTTTACCAAGCAGTTTAAATCAAAACTGGAGTTTTCAGATATTCAACTCTTTAGCAAAAATGTTTAGTTAGGAATCGCTTACTTTCTCTGATAAAACTAGCCCATCATAAGCATATTACTTTATAGTTATTAAACATCCAAATAGCCTTAAACATTACATTTGTCAAAAACACAATAACAGGTTTTAACATCTTAGAATAAATAATTTTATAATCTTCCTATATGACTTTTTACAAAACATTGATGTCATCCATATATGATATATATACAGCTGATAAAACAATTTTATTTTTATATCTTCCTTCTTGATGAAACTTTATGACACAAGAAATCCAACTCTTGACAATTTTTTACTAACACATAACTTTTTAGTAAATTTCTTTTTCTCAACTTATAAAGTTTTTCAATCAACCTTTTAAGCAGCTTCACAACACACTCAACAACAATTTCGTTTCACTGAGATACCTCACTCAGTGGATCCGACCTTACTTGATCTTGCTACCCTTAATATGGGGACCTTGTGGTTTGCATGTCGGTCATTGAGTTTTTCAGTCTTGACTTTATTTTAAATTAAGATCTCCTTAACCATTCAGGGAACTAGTTATTTGAGAGTAAAGGGTAAGTTTGTTCTCAAGTTCCTTATCATTTAATATAAAGCTACAAAATTAATTTTGCCACTAGAGTGTTTCCGAAATGCAATAAAGCCCTGCTTCAGTAGCTTCTATAAAAATCTTATATTTTTTTTTACACAACTTTCTGCCTAGCTATTCATTTGGACTAGAAATGATATGAGTGAACCCATAATCTTTAGTGAATTTTGCAAATAAACAACAAGTGAAATACAATGCACCATCAGTTAAACTGTTACCAGTATCTTATGTCTTGCTGATATACTAATTTCATCTTGGTTATTATTGTTAGTGTCTTACATGTCAAATATTCCGGCTCTAATATCTAATTCATTAAAATTAGAATATGCATTTACAATTAGCAATGTTTTTGGTTGTATTTGAATAGGTCACATCCAACACCTCTCGCCAAGGAGGTGGTATTTCTTTGTAAGTCGTATCTAGTTTGGCTTTTGAGTCATGGTATTTCTGGTAGACAAAACAGCTATTAACAAATTTTATGATATTCTGAGCAATATTGATTTAATACAATGCAAATTCAGTCCTACTCATCTCATCTCTGAATGAACTGAAAGCAATTTAAGTTGTATTTGCTTGTATATGATTGTATTAAACCAGTTGTGCCTATACTGGACAAAAAGTACTAAAGTTTACTTAATAGAGTTGGCAGCAAATAGGAATAAGTAATCACAATGAGATTTAATTTAAATTTATTATAAGAAAACAAAATAATTTTAACAGAAATAACAAATTTACTTCACAACAATAAATTAAGTTCTTGGATAAAACTTAGTTCTTGAAAGTATACATATCTACAGATGGCACCATTATTGAATTATCGATATAAATGGTCAGCATGTATATTAGAGGCAATTTCAGATTCCCATTTATCTCCGTTGCTTAGGAGCTTTTCTTTGTTATATAACAATTCTTCATGTGTTTCAGTGGAGAATTCGAAATTAGGACCCTGAAATCAAAGACAAAATCATAAATGCAAATTAAAACAAATAATTCTTTTAAAATCCATCAGGAGTTCAGAAATATTTTCTCTGTAATATCACTTACTCCTAACATAAAACTAACTTAGGTATGAAGAATCTCAAAGTTTTGAAAAAAAAAATTACTATATTAAGATGTAAAAGTGTCAAAATTTGTACCACCATATGTGACTTTATTAATAAATGGCTCATAATATAAACATCCTGGTGATTGCTGTTGAATTCACCTTAGACTGCTCAACCTTTAGAATCAGCATATATTTCGGCACACAAACTTAAACTTGGTTGCTAATTGAAGAAAATCTCTAAGGAGCCATTTATTATTAAAGTTCTGGGGTAAAGTTTGTCACAGAAACTAAATATAAAAAAAATCACACAAACTTAATTAATAATCATTAATCCTTGTTAAGACTAAATGCACACTGATTTTTTCTTTGTCGGCTACCACTACTACAGGACACAAACAAAAATTATAAAAAAATACTTATTTAATTTTATTTTTTTGCAAAAAGTTTTAAACTGATTGCAATTGTCAAAAGCTAATTTATTCTGCCTAGTAAAATAGTAGGTACTATTTTTTTTTTCACTACTTAAACAATAAAAAAACACTTGTTGACACCTTTATAATTTGTTTCACCATGTTGTTACATTTTTTTCCTGATTAACACGTTTGGAAAATAAATCCCATACTTATTGAAAAGAAAAATGAATATTTTTTTCCAACCCTATCAGGACTTAAGCAGTAAAAAATAAGTGTAACGAATGAGACGAGAACATCTTCAAACATGTTTGACCAAATGACCAGGAGCTCATGGAAGATGAGTCAAATAATCTCTGTGGCAAGTCATAATTATTTTTATTATAGATTAAGCCATATCTTGAGAACCAATTAGTCATCTGGAACTGATTGGTTGGTTAGTGTAGGCTTAGTTTAAAACCAGACCATAAAAACTCTAGACTGAAACTAAGGCATACAAACTAACTTCAACAATATAAATCATATTGATATCATTTTTCCAATTCAACTATGCATTAAAAAAAGTTTAATCAACTGAAAAATCAATATTTTCATTTAAAGTATTTCCACTATATGTATTTTCATTAACAGGAAAAAAAAATCAAAAGTGTTGATTGTATTAAACTTCAGCCAATGTCTTAGGGACTGATTGATAGATAATAATATACATGGTACTGTAACAATACAATATAATATAATATCCAAACAATACCTCAACTATAGCATCTACAGGACAAGCTTCTTGACAAAATCCACAATAGATACATTTAGTCATATCTATATCATAACGGGTAGTCCTTCGGCTTCCATCACTTCTCTCTTCAGCTTCTATAGTGATTGCCTGTAATATAAATAAAATAAAGATATGACCAACACCTAAGTTTCAAATATTAGGGTGTTATAATAAGGAAAAACAAAGTAAAAAGAACATCTAAAAATCACTTTTTGATAACTTTTAAGAATAGCAGCTCTGATGAGAACAAATGACTATTTTTTTTTTAATCTTCTATCAGGCCATTTCTGGCATATGGGAGAGGGAGGATTTTTCCTTTAGTGAACTAACCTATTTTAACTAGACTGGGAGGGTTAAGATTTCATTGCAGGAGGCCACCCTGAAATAAAAGTGCACCCAGTGCCAACGTACCCGGCATCAAGAGAAAAAATGACCTATCATACTTAATAATCAATATACAATAAATTAATTTTGAAAGCTAAAAATGACTAATCATATTTTCTTGAATAAAGGTTGACCCCAATTGAGAAATCATTTGGAGGGGGAAAATGAGGATTTGAAACAATTAAACTACAAATAAGAAATCAATTTTCAAATTTAATATAGATAAGTATCTCAAAAAGAAACAAACTTGCTTAAATTAAGACACTATGCTGATAGTAAGTAGCATGATAATATTTTTAAAATGTCATGAAGAAGCTTTGAAATTAAACATACTTTTTTGTTTCTGCTTAAATGTGGCTAATTAGGTAAGTATTCTCAATTATTAATTTTAGGTAACATTTAGATAAGCTTTTCTTCCTTTTTTATTCCATATAGCTGGTCCAGAAAAATACTGGTGCAACTATGAACTTAGTAAAATTGACTTTATTATGTGGGCTGGCTCAAAAATGCATTTACAAACATCTAATAAATGTATTTTTGAGCCTATTAACACTACAAAATCAAATTCAACATATTTTACAGTAGCACTATTATTTTCCCGGAGCAGCAATATGATTTTAATACTCAGTCTCTCAGTTCGAATAATTTTTCTTGAATGTATCATGCTAGATCTTGTTTTGACATTGTTTTTTTTTTAATGCTTTTTCTTGCACCAAAGTATGTGATAATAAGTGAAAAATTTTCACTTATTATTAATATTAACTGTTATTGGTCTCCCATCATAAAAGAAGAAACAAAAATAACTATGAAGTTATCCCTCCCCCCATTTCTAGGTTTGGTTCGAATCAAATTCTATAGACGAAATATTAATAAGTCAATCCATGTTAGTGTAAGTCAACGCCTCATTTTACCAGAGACAGATTCAGAAAAATACTTCAACTTGGTAAAAAACCTTAGTTCTAAATTAAAAGCTGATATGATTATAAAAATCGGCTTTTAAAGCATTAACAAGTTTTTAACTGTTTAATATTTTACATAAAATTAAAATTTTGATAGAAACAACGTACGACAGATTAATATCTCTACACTACACAGAAAATAATCTGATTTTTTCAAGATTTTTTTTTAGTTTACCTGAGCAGGACATATTGCCTCACATAATTTACAGGCAATACACCTTTCTTCTCCAGAGGGGTACCTTCTCAAAGCATGTTCTCCTCTAAATCGTGGACTCAGTGGGCCTTTTTCAAATGGATAGTTGATTGTAGCTGGCTCCTTGAATAGATGCCCCAAAGCAACCATATGACCTTTTATGACACAATTAATAAATTGAAATATAGGCTACTTTATTTTAAGCAAGGGAATAAATGAAAGCTGTTCTGGAAAATTAATTTCAGGAAATTAAAAATATTTTAAGAAAAATGATTGGAGAAGTTTGTCGGAGAGGGGGGGGGGTTGTGGTCAGCAAAGAACAACATAAATAAATAAATATGGTTTTATCTGAAACTCAGGTCGAAAAGTCGGCATAAAATAAATAAATATGGTTTTGTTTATTTATGTTGTTCTTTGCTGACCGCACCCCCCCCCCCTGACAAACTTCTCCAATCATTAATCTACAGTCAACTATCTACACCTCATTTTAAGAAAAAGTTTAAAAAGAAAATGACATTTAAAAATTTTTATATTATAAAACTCTCTAGTTTATAATTAAAATGATTTCAATTTTTTATTTTAATAATATGTAGCAGTGCTATATCGGCAGACAGATAACTCTAATCATTCTGACTAAAAGAAATTTAAAAAAACACTGAACATCTTTAATTTATAAATACATCAGCGTTTTGTTTGGATTACTAATTATTGCAATGTATAGGTGAAAAGAAAATTTGAACAAAATAAAATTTTCCAACCCTTGAAAAATGGAATATAAGAGACTTCAAAATGAAAATTATAAATGACCTATTTACCCCTGATAATTTCAGTCCAGAACATAGCTACAGCAGCTCTGTCTGTGATGTCTTTCCATTCCATTGATGGTTCTTTGTCATTTACATACACATACTTTGTCCTCTTTTGAAAACTAGGTAGAGTAGAAGTAGCAGGCCTCAACAACACAGGAGCTAAAAAAATATATAATTTAGGATTCATTTTATCACTGTTAACAGAAATGTTTAAGCATCTTTCAACGGCAAATATAACACTAGACAGTATCGGTATAAAATAGGTAAAATTAAACAATTGGGTAAGTATTTCATTAAAATATTACCCTTTTTAGCTAAGCTGAAAAGTTTCATAGCAGCCATAGTGTTGAATTAAAATAGATAAAACAGTAGCTTAGGGAAGGTTATAGCTGAGAAGTTAGGTTTTAAAAAAGAACAGCTGTTCAAGTCGTAATTAAGGAATGGAGCCAGAGTCATTATTATTTCATCCAATATAACCATATTTTTCAAACCAAAGAAATGTTAATTTTAAAAATACAAATCACCAACAAATTAAATTGTTAATCCGTATGTCCGTTTTTCATGACGTTTCTCAGAAACTACAAAGACGAGTGTTTTGAAATTTGGAAACTATAATGAACTTTTGTAAACTATCGAGATAAAAAATCCCTAAAATTTGAGGTTTTATATTTAAGATATATTGAATTCGGAAATCGATAAAAACAATCCATCCGTCCACGGTCAAACTTAAATCAAATCAAGTCACAGGTCACAGCACGGTAATGCTCAAGTCTTATTATCCTCTGCCGCTTCATTTCAAAGCGACGGTATTATGAAGATAAATTACCGTATTTCAGTCACTTATCTTCATAGATACCATATATTGAATTTTATCCTAAATGAAACCAGGCTAGGTTAATGATGAAATAAGTAGTTATTTTATTCTTAGGAATTCATTCTAACCAGAAGCATGAATGCACCCTGTATGACCCCGAGAAAACAGTAGGATTTTGTACATAAAACAGTAAGTTTCCTATTTTTGTTCGCCTTAGCAAAGAAATCAAATGAAGTATAGAGCTTTTTATAAATAATTTTCTTTTTAAACGCTCCCGAAAGACGATATTTGGATCTGCCTGGAAGGCTTTGGTAAAAGAGGTGCCCGATTCTCGACCTTTCTCTATTCATTGGTGACAGTATGGTCAGGACATGTTCCGATCCCATTAATCTCATTTACTACCTTTTTTAAAAATTATTAGGTTAAGGAAGCGTTGTTTTTATATACCCTATTTGGAGTTTTATATTATATTGATAATTATATTTAGTTACGCTGAAGACCCAGAGATTCCTACAAAGGCTCGTATTATCCAAAGACCAAATAGAACTATTACACCAACAAAAGTTGTTAAATACAAAAAGAGGCTGCTGTTCAAATGGTCTTGCCATAAGCCGTGGTAATGACAAAAGCTAACCGTTAGGATGCGCCCTCCTTCCGAAAATGGTCCTTTCATCGCCTTCTCTTCTGCCCGGGCGCACATTTCATCAGACACGGCCGACAAGGGAGACCTAACGCCTACTGCCCTACATTCTCACTCCCAGCCCCATTATGTATCAAGTGACACAAGAGAAGTTTCTAACGTGTTCAATCCCCTGATTTTATTCGATCTCAGTTCCTAGAAGGTATCTGAGAGTCTTTATTTTTGAATAATAAATTATAAATTCAGGGCATTAATCAGTACAACAAGGAAAAATTTTGTTTTCAGACAAGGGAATCAATAGCTCGTTGCAATTTGAGACTACAGAAAAGAACAATGAAGAACAACAAAAACATATAAGAGTAAAATAAAAAAGATTTTTTTGTTTGAAAATTTAATGGAAAGTCCGATGTTCCTTTGCTTACAAACTCAATGTACATTTTCCAATGAGAGAAAAGGAGAATAAAATAAAATAAAAAAATATTTACGTTGAATATTTTTTTAAGAACAAATAAATGCAAATTTTGTTTACTCACATATTTTTTAAAATGGATCTTCTATAGTGTTGAAACAGTGTTGGGACAATCAGATAATAAACAAAAAAAAAACCTATCACCATAAATAGCAGTTTTATTGGAATATGACTATGACTGACAATTATTCATTCTTTTTATCAACCGTGGGTCAACCCTGTGATATAAATATAGCCTTTGACCCTAACCAAATCACATTCTATTTCAAATAGATATTTCTGAAGTAAAAAAAGTTGGGGGGGGAGGGTAAACGATTTTCAGCATAAAAACATAATAATACAAAACTAACAAAAAACTGGTCATACTTAAACATTCCTGAAACAACTGAGCAATGTTATCCCTTAAGGAGCAAAGTAGTGCATTTCAACAGTATTGGTATTTTAGGTACCAAAATATTTTCATTGGTACTGAAGAATGTATTAAAAAAAAAGACGAAATACTGATTTCATCAGACAACAGATAAACCAAATTTCCACTTTGAGGTATTTCAGGAATCAAAGATGAGATTTCGACTATTGTCGTAGATTTTCTTCCAAAGTTTTAAATTCTAAAATTTAATTAATGTTCTACCAAATCAGTAAATTTATAAGTTAATATATAGTTCTGCACTATGAATACAGATATCCGTAGCGAAAAGTAGTTTATGATGTGAAAGTTAAGAAAATTATCGTGAGTCTGTATAATATCTGATATAATCGCACAATGGTTTATCTCACTCTACTAATTTGTATGTTTAGCCTCCGTCATTGTGGTAAATTATCCTCACTCTGGCGACAATAGTGATATTGCCTTATCGAAATATTAATAGTAACATGTCGATCATACGATTATGTTGGTAAAAATTCGAGGAAGCTTTGTGCAAATATTTTGAATATCCAATGATTTTATATGAAGTAAAAATAAATATTCTTCATTGTGTAAGTAAAACATGTATATTGTCTGTTCGTTAATCTTTATTACAAATACATTTCATCGTGTAAAGGTTTAAACCATTGATCATAAACCATACAAGATATAAAAGATATTATTGACCGCAGTAACAATTTAAAGATATATTTTTACCTTGTTTCTCTAACGCTCAAATTAGCTGCCAAACGGTATAATATAAAGGGTTTTTATCGTATCTGGCTGGTAAATATGCTATCTTGTATAGTTAAACTGTTGGTTTCGGAAAATATCTATAATAATGTATAATTTTAAATTATCCTATTTATTACATTAAAAAGGAACTTTATAACAATATGTTTTTTAATTATGCATTAGTCGTCAAATGTGATAGATTACTTCTAGATTATACTTTTAAGCCGGGAGGCAATCAGTTGGTTTTTCTAATTGGTTTAAAAAAGAATACCTGTGTATTGATAATTCGTCTTACACAGATCATTGGTTCCAACCATTCATTTCTCTTCAATACAACTCAAGCAGTTGCCATGCCTAATCAGCCCCTGTCCTCGTTCCTTAGACAGTCCTCAGGAGTAACCCAGGGTTCAAATACCTCTCCCCTCCTATTCAATTCCTATATCAATGATATTCCTAATTTTATCCACTACTGTTCTACCCACCACTTGTAGGCTGACGACTTCTAAGTGTATTTATCCTTCTCACTCTCTGAGATATTCTTAGCGTTAACCAAGACTCAGGAAAATCTGGATAGGGTTTTCAAAATTTGAATTAAATTCTCTCCTTAGATCCTACGACACTTTTACTACAGTTGTTGTACACTTTGATCACTCGATTCTACAGGTGAACAGATTGAAGCGAATAATGAATTCATTTTTAAGATTTGTCTTCGGTACCTCGAGGCATTATTGTGTTTCCCACTTCTACGGCGAGTTAAAGTGGCTCTTTCCCTTTGATCGCCGTTAATATTTTCCCGAATGTTACCCATACCGAACTATCAGTACCCAGTACCCTTCCTAAATCTACAGTCTCCTCCAATCCAGGTACTCCTAGGAAACAAGATCTCGCCATTCTGACTCCTTTATCCCTTCCCACCGAAACCAAACATTTGAAAAATGCTGTTTAGACCGCTCCAGTGCCCTCTGAATTTCCCTCCCTTATAATATCCGACACGCTTCTTGCCTGTCTTTAATTAAATCCCTCCTTTTCCAATGCCTTCTTACATCCCCAACTATAGAACCGTAATTTAAGATAGGCCCTAGGATCGCAAGAGAATAATTTTTTGTATGAATCGATTATTTTATTTTATTTGCCTTTAGTACTTCTGTCGTTTTTAATTTGGAATAAGTATCTACTTCATTTGGTTAAATGTATTATCCAATTATACAATATTTTTGATAGATTTATTTATTGATAGATATTACAATCTGCCACACAGTTGTGGGCAATAGGTAATAGTGATGAATGATCTCATACATACTAAAATAAAAAAAATAAAATAAATAAATAAAAAATAAAATAGAATAAAAAAAAAAACTCTCTTAAAATATATACAAACAAAAGAATAGACAAGGTGAACATAATCAAACTATCTGTATGAAAAATAAATAAATAAAATAACATAATGATAAAATAATATATACAATATTTACACAATCGACCTGAGGATCCCTGAGCCCACTCTATCCCCCACGTGTGAGGGGTAGAGCAGAGCTCAAGAGATCCCAGCGCATCCCTCTCGCCGCATCACTGGTAATGAGCCAGTGGAGGCTGAGCAAGTGCGCTAAAGCCGCAAACACATTATACAATATAATCGTTGACATTGTATATCATCAGAAACCAATAATTTTTTAATACGACTATTTAATTTCTGTTCTTTTATTCTCCTTTTATTTTTAATTGAGAGTAAGAATTTATTTATTTTTGTTTACAGATTTTATATTTATTAATATTGTACACAATGTACAAATTTAGTTATATTTATTTTTCAATTTATGATTAGATTGTTTTTTTGTTTTTTTTATAATTTATTCATAACAAACCTTTTCATTGAATTCATTTGAATTGGCCATATCGTTCAATCCAAAATAGAGGGATAAGTTATTTAAACTAGTAATATTGTATATATTTTAATTGCTTCATAAATAATATCTAAGACGGTAATTAAAAATATAATATTGGAAAATAATTCTCTTAACCTCAAGATCATCTATGAGATTCCTTATACCGTGATTCTACTTTAAAAAGCGGATATATTACACATTTTTTTCTGACCACGCCGTACTATTTTGTCTTTTATAACTTTAGATATGACTCCTTTGTTTTGTTAATTTTACCTACGTATATTCTATGCATCACATTGTATCATGTATACCGTTTTAGTTCGCACATTTCACTATGTTAATTTCATTTCTTTTCATTATTTACATAGAACATTGGTTGATTTTTAATTCTTTTCCAGTATATTTTCAAAATTGACTATCTTTGTTCCCATTGCTTATGTATATATTTTTTGCTTATTTTATTATTTTGATTTCCTTATTTATATAAGCACAGCGAGATTTTTAAATCTTTTTTTCTCTAATATTTTAAATATCTCTTATCATTTATGTACAATTCTTATTTTTTCAATATTATAATGTCTTATTTTAGTACCATCTCTTATCTAGTTAATTTCTTGTTTTACTGTTTCTTAGTTTGTTTTGATATGTATAATTTTTTTCTCTGAATTATGATTACTATCTCATTTTTTATTTTCAGCCCAGATGAAGGCTTGAAATTCATGTCGGAACGTCTGTACAAATAAAGAGATACAATATTTTTTTACTTGACTTTATATTTTTTAACTGGATTCCGCTTTGTACATTAAGGTAGGTTTTATATATTTAGCCAGTATAATTCTAAAATACATTCTATCGTGGTAAGTAGAATGAGTGTATGCCACATCCTGTTGATTTCATGTCTTCATTCCTGGGTTTATGCCCATGATTTGGATACGTGAATAAATTAATCAACCACAAAAACAACTAAAAAAGAAATATTTATCTGGGTACTTTCTTCTATGATTTCCAATAATTGATTTTGATTCACCAAATGAACATATCTTCCTGTATTTTTTCTTAACTCCTTATAATTTATTTATTATATTACAATTAGAATTAGCAATGTATGTGTGTGATTATTAATAGATATTATTGGATCATTATTTTTATCATATTCTGTATCATCTTGTTTTATTCTCATTATTATATTAATTCACT
>NW_027115445.1:1338090-1348493 GCF_000696795.3 Halyomorpha halys | reverse complement strand
TTTTAATAATTATTATTTTAGTTGTTGTTAATTAAATTATTAGTTGTATCATTTGAGATCAATACATATTGTACCTAACTAACTTAAAAATTGTACAACCTCCACAAAGCTTTAATATTCAAAACTGTAATATTTACATTTCACTTATTTTAATCATTATAATGTTTTATTTTGGCACCGTCCGATAGATGCTGTCTTTTGGTCGGACATGTTGGATATAATTTTTTAAATGAATAAAATAAAAAATAAATAAATGTGCACTAGCAGTACAACTCAGAACTCACTACTTTTCTCTAACAGTTTACCATTGATGTTTATAGTGTAATTCAAATCAAATATTAGGGGTATTCATGATCTTCAGTTTAACATGTTAAAGTTTGTTAAATGGAGTAATATTTCCTTCTTTTACCATGTTAAAGCGATAAAACATGGTTGAGTGTCTGTTAAGGTCTGTTAAATGGAGAACGACATCAGGAAACCGACCAGCTGAGGTTGTCATCGTTTTATTTGTTGTGTTAGATTACTTGCTCGTAGTTTGTGTTTTGATTTTGTTAGCAAGTTTTAAAACTAATAAAGCAATGGATAGCAATAATAATAATAATGTAATAACAGTTGTCAATTAGCTCATCTTCATTCTCTTTCTCACAAATTAGAAGACTTTCACACAACTTCTACTTTTCACTCAATTTAGGCATGCTGTAATAAATTTATTTTAGAAGTAAACAATAACATGAAGTTTAGGAAGGAATTATTATAAAACAAGTAGGTTAGATATCCGCTAGGAACTATTATACATTTAACATTTAATATGACTTTAAATTGGACTGCTCACAACCCTATACTTATAACATTTAACATGGTAAAACATTTTACATTTAACAAAACATCATGAATGCCCCGATTGTCTGGAAGAGAGTAAAAAATGAAGTCTAAGCACGTTGTTAAAGAGCTAATGCTCTCCTCCGAGTGTGTTTCTTTACAACCTTCAACACCACAAGGAGATGCAAAAACCAGATAAAGATTTCAAAGAGTAACCAAAGATATCTTAGCTACTTGAGGCAAAATAGAAAACAATCACACAAAGAGGAAGAACTGGAGCAATTTGTTCGTGGCGGAAAAAGACCTGAAAGCTCAGTAAAGGAAACAGAATAAAAAAGTAGGAATCGTGATATCACGCGCAGAACCAATAGAGCGTCCGGCATTTTTTTTTTTTTTTTTTTTTAATACATTTCTATACTTTTTATCAATTTAATTTCTGTTTTAGTTGGGCAAAGAATTAGTTTTGTGAGAATAATGGTTGTTTTAAAATCAAAATAAGCGTGTTTAATAATAATGTAGAAAAAATAATAATAATTGTATAATAATCATAAACCATTGACGAGAATATTTCAAAAATAACCTAAGCACTAGAAACTTACCGTAAGCAGTTATATATGAAATGAGAGCATGCTTCCACGAATACAGGTCAAGTATTGCCATGAATTTCTATGTGTAGAACATTTTATGTGTATTTTAACCAACTGTCCCGCGTGTCAAGAGAACAGAATCCATTACATGCCGAAATTAAGCAATGTTAGCCAAAATCTGTTGTATGAATTTCTGTCTGTATCCTCACGATTAGATCTTAAACTTCTTTTTATATATGTAACACAAAACCTTATACTTAGAGGAGGATTCCTAACTTAATAGGATGTATATATTTTTTCTTTTATATTATTAAATATGTACTGACTTTTTTTTACTCTGCCAAATGTAGACAACCCAGTTTGGATATACTGTATGTTATTAGTTTTTATAAATGATTATTAACTCCCTGTATTTGTAAATTAACTACAATGATATATTTAATTTTGTATTTTACAGGCTAACTCTACTTTTACAGGGGTTGCTCCATTAGCAAATAAATAAATTATCATTACTATTATTACAGTGGCATAGCGTGTTTGGGTGTCAGCCTCCCGAGCGGAAGAAACTTTCGCCGCCCCCTTACTTTGGTATTTCAATTTAAAAGACTAAAATACAGAAATTCTATAGAACATTTTGGCAACAACAATCATATTGATCGTTTATTGTACAGATTACAAATAAAAAAGTAATGAAATGAAAATATACAAATTAGTATAAGATATATTCTGAAATTTCGATGGCTAATGATAAATCCCATATTTTCGACCTGGACAGACCATTTTGAAATTTTTATATATACGATTTTATATCCACCCATCCCCCAGGAACCACATTATATGGTAAAGGTACAATTCTTTAATACGTTTTTAAAGTAGAACATATATCCAAAAAAACAAGACCAAACATTTTTCCACTAATAATATTCAGATATGGCTGGTAAAAGCTAACGATGTACAAAGTTTTGGTACGATGAAGGAGTTTGTAAATCGAAAAACGCTGCGTTAGTAATATCTATATTATCTTTATCATAATAATGCACAGTGGAAAGATTTTAGGTAATAAGTAATCAAGAATAAGTAACAATGATTATTAATTGCATTTATTAAAGACAAATCTTTATTTTTAGTTGTTCTTTAATCTCTTAGACAGATTAAGTAATTTATCAGAATCGCCCTTCCTGTAGGGGAAGATTATCTTCTCATTAACCTCTTCTTCGTTTAATAGTTTTTATCTTCAGGAAGGTCTGACTCGTCAGATCATCATTCGACGGCTCCCTAACTCGCGAAGAGACAAGAACTCCCACAATCGAAGCCACAGTCTTTTCTTTGTTCTACTGCTTATCTTCCACTTCTGATTACTAACACTTTCCGCATATCTAATGCAAAAAACAAATTACTCAATACAGGCCAGGTTTCTTTTCTAGGCCCTAAAATCTTGTTCTCTAGGAGTATGTAGTGCATTTACAATCATAATCATCGTGTATTGTACAGGTTGCAAATAAAAAAAAGTCTTGTATATACGTTTTACAATATAACAAAGAATTTTACACGTCTGGCTCTGACATCAATATAACAGGTATAGAACACTTATGATAATTTATACTTAAACGATAGACAAGCTTAAGTTATTGGCGACGTTAATATAAACACAAATGGGGTCCCAATTAGAACTGTAATTATTTATACATGTATTCCTGTAAAACAATTATATTAAATTACATAATTATTAGAATAAAAAACAAAACTTCTATCTTCAAATGCAACTTTAAAATTTTACGTTCATTTAAAATAAAGCGATTCCACTGTTTCGTCAAAGAATTAGTAATGAAAAATTCTTTGGTCATTTCAATCGGTTCAAATCGAATGTGCTACAATATGAAATGAAATGGTTAAAACTTTTACAAAATATCGTTATTATTTATTGTGGGTCGCCACTTTCGCGTTTTCAATCAAGACATTTTTAATTTGAGTTGAGAGTTTTTTTTTTTTTACTTTATTTTATTTTAGTTTTTTTATTTTTTATTTTATTTTATTTTTTTATTTTAGTATGTATGAGATCATTCATCACTATTACCTATTGCCCACAACTGTGTGGCAGATTGTAATATCTATCAATAAATAAATCTATCAAGAAAAAAAAAAAAATTTGAGCTTAACCTACGATTTGAATATTTCTGAAAATAGCCAAGACAACGCTCAATTCTAAAATAATAACAATAAACATTAAAACAGGACGTTAAACAGCCGAATAAAACTTAGAAAAATGACATTATTTTTCCATTGTACAAAAGATAATTTTTTCTAAACCAAAATCCAGGCTAATGAGAGATAAAGAGTTTTCTCCAACGTTTCCAGCCGGAGCAGTACCGCTGGAAAAAACCTGGTAACGTTAAGAATGATTGTTCTCAATGACATGTGACAACCACCTACATCCTATAGACCACACCTGGAGAGAACGACAACCGGAACGATGCAGTGCCAATCTTCAAGGGTAGGTGTCTTCTATGTAGCACAGCTGTAATTTTTGGAACAAAGAAAAACTATTAAATTTTAACTGAACGAAAAGAGATGTCTAAAAAAAATCGAAGTGACTATAATGTTCTATGATTGATACAATATCATTCAAAATATTTTTTTTTTAATGAAACATAAATTAACAAAAAAAAACATTTAATTTATCCAAGGATTGTCTATTTTAGTTTTGTCAGTAACAAACCCATACCAGTGACGTAGTTGAGAGAGAAGTTCCGGGATCTTCTATCCTGCTTTCCTCCACAAGTAGGGGGGGAAGGGAGAGAAGAGCACAGTTCAGACTTCCCCAAGTTGTATGTAAATAATGAAAATGGGAGTGATTGTGTTTAAGATATTATTTTAGTTTAAGTTTAAATTTGTTTTTTTATTATTTTATTTATTTTTTTCTCTCCTTTTTCTTATTTTATTATCATTTAATTTCCATATTTGTAAACATGGTGTGAACGAGCTCTATGATTCTTTTTACCATGTCTAAAAATATGACAGAATGTAATATTACTCAATAAAAAAAAAATAAAATAAACCCAAATATTTTGATCTATGTATTGAGATAATTACTTTTTAAGCTGTTAATAAGGTTGAGAAAAAGTATAACGTTCTGTGATAATAAACTCAAAAAATAATTTAAATAAAATATATGAGGCACTCGGGCACAAAATATGGTAAGTTGATATATGGAAATTTTCACAGTGTTAAAATATTTGTTAATTACAATATTTTACCATAAACGATGAGTCATATATAACAATTTAATACCGTTAGAAATAATAATTTCCTCGAAATTCTTTTAAAAATCAATGAAAACAGCCCCGTCAAGTCAAAAACTTCGATCCACAAGAAATTTCAGTTCAAGTCATAAGCTTTACGACTGTGAGTCTCATCTGAACATCAACTTCATAGATGTCTCCTACACGGACCGAATTTCAGAATTTTTTCTATAATCCAACTATTTTTACAATCTGAACGTCCATTTTTCAATGGTTTGTCCAAAAAAAGTTTTGTCCTTCAGAACATGCCACTAGTCCGTAAGCCTCTGGCAGAAAAAGGGACTTATTTTACATGAAGTTTTGAGCATATGAAATGACTTTGTCCCTAAACCTGAAACGAAATGATGAGTTCGGTCGTAAAATATGACGACTGAATTTCTTTATGAAATAAAGTTTTTGATATCAACATCTTTTTAAAGGCTAATTTCATAAATTTATGAAAGAATCTTTGGGAATTTTTTTTTCTTAAGATAATAATGTTAATATTAAGTTACGACAGTGGTTTAAGAGACAATATTGTAATTGATAAACAATTAAACATTTTAAAAGTTTGTATATTAAATTAAAAACATTTTAATTTTTGTAGTTACCATTTACCACGACTTAAATATTCTAGTCTGCCATGCAAGCCTCTGTATTAAAAACTTGCGGTCGGGTGAATATCATGTAATCCAAAAAAAAAAAAAAAAATGCATTCAAATTGACATTAAAAATCTAAATTTGTGATCTCAGCAGGAATTTAATTCCAGAAAAACTCTCTAATAAATGCTCAATATCTAGGAAATTAAATACCAGACAAAAAATATTAACACTCTAGAACTATTAGACATGTAGATGCAAATAAGGCTGAAACTCAAACTCACTCTAAAACAGTTTTATTATATTTGCCAAAATAAAGTAAAAGATGGTCATATTTTAATTTTAGAAGAAAAAAAAATACTTTTCTTTTTAAATAATATATCGGGTCCTATCAAACGAATATCGTTATATACGTACTTCGTTCCTGCAAAGAACACAACAGTGTGACAAAATATAACAAAACTATGGGCATATGATTATCTTCGGGAGAGATCGGCCACGCTCGACTTTCTCCGATTTACCAGTCTGTCTAAATCAGGTTGGGAATCTTTTTTTAACTTATGGTACTATTAGGTAAACGGTTGAACACCTATATTATCATTTGATACAAAGAGAGGGTCTAAAAATAAGGCATTAATTTTTAGCAAAAGCTAAGAAAGGCTAGGATACTTACTCAAAACCTGTGCAAAGCTCAAGAGAACTAAGATGGTAAGTTTCAAAACTGTGAGCTGACATGGAATAACTCATTCAAAAATTTTTCCCATGGAAGAGGCTCTCATAAACAGTTAGAAACCACTGTTCTATCTCAAAAGGTGTATTTCTATAGAAAACTTGAATTATGAATTTATCATTATTGAAATATTTCCCCTTACTATATATTCCATATATAAAATGAGTAAAAATTAATTATTTGGAATCTTATTAGAAATATAGAATCTATTATCTGAGGCATATTTATATATAATACGATACGATGGAAATTTCATTTTGTTTTAAATTACTTTGAGATATAAAAATTTTATATTAATAAAATAAAAAAAAAAATCTGCAATACATGTATATGTTAAGTAAGATCTTGACAAAAAATATGGACAACTTTATGAATGTGCGTAATACAAATCTATCTGTTTTAATTTATATTGTGAATGTTACCGCAGTGCGATGTCCATCGATGTGTGACAGTCATTATTATCTAGAATACTGTACCAGGTAATGCGTCGAATGTCATTTTAGATTTGGACAGGTGTGGATCAATAAATAGTGTAAAAAAAATACATCTTTAACTTCTAATAGTGGAGTAGGTATGATAATAGATAGGGAAAGTGAGTCTGTGTTTCCACTTTTTTACTACATTATTTAATTACCTCTAAATTATTTTTGGGAATTTAATTTGTTTTCTGAATTCATTAATAGATGTTATAATTTTTTAATCAAACAAATAAGAATATCAGAAGTGTATATATAAAAAAAAGATATAAAATTAGAAAAAAAGTAATAGAATTAATTTTTATAAATTTCAATATGCCAAAGAATTTTTTTTTTTACCTCTTACTGATATACGAAGTGGTTATAATATAAAGGAAGCTTCCAATCTTAAACGGAAATTTCAGTAAAAAAAAAAAAAAAAATTATATTTATTCTTTATTCTAATATTTTACGCAAATCAAACCTAGACCCAACCAATCAATAGGGACATACTTTTTTTACTATTGATATTCCAATGTTATTTTGGGAAAGAAAATAAATCACTTTATTTTGACTGTTACATTCTAACCTCTGAATTTTCAGGTATTCTAATTTTAAAATCACTTACAAGCAATACCTTCACTACAACTGCCGATTTCAGTTAGTTTTTATGATAATTCACTCAAAAAAAAAGTTTACAACTCGTTCTCTGATCTACACAAACCGGTAAGCACGAGGATGGGTTATCGCTTTATTCTACTTATGTTTTAAATTTTAAAAAAATGTGCACCTCTTAATGCCATTAGCAGTCTCAATCGCAATGAATAAATGGTGTGTTAAGTGTTGGCATAGAAGAAAGTTATATTTGCTCAGCTAGTTCTGCCATTTGTCCCGATTTGCATTGATTAGTTCCAGTTGTCTGTTTTTGCGTGGCGGCCCAACGGAACAACTTGACCTATCCAATCTCCTTACAATAGGTTGGTAACCTATATTATAATCACTCCGTATATCAGAAAGGGATAAAAAATAAATTCTTTGGCATATTGAAATTTATAAAAATTAATTCTAATATTTTTTATTTTTTTTTATATATATTTCTGATATTCTTATTGGTTTGGTTGAAAAATTATAACATCTAGTGATGAATTAAGAGAACTAATTAAATTTATCAAAAATTGGAGTAATATAACTGCCTTTTTTCTCCTCTTGGGCTCTTGTACTATGAAGAATGGTTGATTAGTCTTTTCTGGGCAGTCACTCCCTACCCTCAACAGAAATTTTTAGCGGTTAAAGAGTGATCAGGATGGCAATGGAGAGAAAAAATTTTCTTTTTCTTTCAAAATGCACTATTAGGACCCCTTGACATTGGCAAGTGAGATTCTCAATAGGTATTTCAGAACACTGTTGTTTATGAAATCAATAAACTAATTTTTTTTATCCCCTTAATTAAAAAAAAAATAGAGGATGGTATTTTCATCCCCCCAAGGAAATTATCGTTTGATGTAATATATCTCAACGTGCCATTTTGGTAGATATCCTTGTTAATTTTTTTTTTAAGTGAAAAGAGTGTTTTTTCCAATTAAGTCAGTTCACCTATATCAATGTCGAATAAAATATAACTAATATATTCAGTTAGTTCCTTAAGGTCCTGATTAAACATATGATGTTTGTTTATATAAGATGTTCAAATTAATTTTTATTTATGACATTGGATATCATGTTCAATGTTAATTTTATAAGCGCAATTGATGGAGTAATAGTGAAATTGTAAGAATGCTACAAGGGCTTTTTAAGCAAAACAAGTTTTTTTGTTAGTGTTTCATATATGTTTTATGTTGAAAATCGTTTAGGATCAAATCATTAAGACTGATCACTACTAAATAAATATCTTCTATTTGAATTAATACTGTAATTAGGTGCTCTATTTGGATTCATCAATCCGTTGTCAATATGTTACTCCCTAGAATAAGACTTTTATTAAAAATCGATATCATGAAAACTATTTGCCTGCATCAGGATTTTATTAAGTACTCCTCCCCGAAGGCGATAAAAATAAAAATAGTTTAATTAACTGATTAATTTGAAAAATTATGATTCCTAAATAGCACCAAATTTGGAAAATATCCCTCATGATAAGACGGATTAGGATATTCGCTGCCAGGATTATTGGAAAAAGTGATCGATCCTAGGCAATTTTGTGATGATAGAATGAGGGACATTTGATCTGTAACCAAATTTTAAAAACTGGAATAGAGCAGGAAGAAATAATTCATCTCCCAAAAATAATTATTCCTTCATTTCATGATTGTACACGAGAGTGGCTGACGTTTTGTAAATTATTCAAATCTTTGATTGATAATAAGAACTTATCAGATTTATAAAAACTACAATATTTAGATTCTAAATTGAAAGACCCAGCCTCGAGCATCTGTTGAACATTAAAACCCATAGTTAGTAAACCTACAGTTAGTAAACCTATAGTTAGTAATTATCCAATTATTTAAAAGGCCCATTTGGATCCTTACAATGACGATCGAAGATAAAACCGGTGTTACCAAATTTTTTAGCCTCTAAAATCAGAATGTTGAAAAGGTTTGTAAATCATTTTAGAGAACAAGCGCGCTTCGATCCGTGATATCAAGCACCTAACTTCTATTTTCTCTCAGGAAGATTATGTTTATGTTTTTGCAGAAGGGCTTAAGGATTTTAGATCCGAGTTTCGATAACAAGAGGGAAATCCGAAGCTCACCATCGATATAAAAATTCCTACGACTACCTGTAGGAAACGTAAAATGTTCCATGATGGGTTTTGGAGGAGTACCGAAAACAGTTGGTGGTAATACAGTGTTAGTTTTGTCATCAATATGGGATCTAAATGTCAAATTTGACAAAATTGTTAATTACATGTGTTGTGGTGGATGGACGGTTGGAATGGATTGTTTAAGAAATTTAAATCTTGCCGATCCAAACTTGTCATCCCTTACTCGATTCAAGAAATTATTGGCACAGAGCTTCGCCCGATTATTCGTTATGGTTGAATAGTACTCGGTTCCTCCGACAGAAATTTTCCAAATTCAGGGCACTGTTGTCGATTTGGGTCACCGATTAAAGAACAGCAAGAATATTTTGAGAAGTGGAGGAGGTTTCCTATAATTTGACTCCTTCCTTGTGTCCTCAAGACATTGTATGTAAGATATTCTCCTTTATTGTAAAAAGGCTCGATTCTGGGAGGTTCAGTTATATATTACAGGAAGAATCTTTACACGTTTGGCAGTCCATTGAAGTGGCCGTGGGGCACTGGAGAAGTCGGTGGTCGGATTTACGGAGATTAGTTAACTACCTCCATAAATTAAGGAGACTATTATTGAGATTCCCTGCCTATGGTTTCGTATAGGTTTATGGACTCAATTCGGAACTATATCAACCTTTTTGGCTCGCTTTACGATATATCAACTTTTGGGGGAGTCCGTCCACACCATTTTCTTCCATAGGGTTCATGGATGTCTCACCCAACCCTTTCGCGGAATCCATTCGGTACCACAACCAGATGTTTAACAAAATCCTGCAGGGAGGATGAAATCCAGGGGCAGTGCTTCGGCCACCACCTGCACTGCCTCATATAGGTCTTCGTGACCCTCAGCAGAGCCAACCTCTGCAATGTGGCCAGTCTTTTCTTCTGAGGTCCCGGTTCCACGCAGGAGGTACATACCTCGGAATACCCAAAACCATACATTTATAAATGAGCTTTAACCCGTGCATAGTTCTTCTGTTATCTCAAATTTGTTTATTTTTTGGCTTTATAACACAGAATCCTTCATCCTGCGGAATGTGACAAGACATTGTTTCCGTGTCGAAACCATAAAAACCCAATCTGTACCGTATCGATTTGTTAACTTTTTATATACACATATGAATCCTGAGTTTGTTATATATA
>NW_027115445.1:1318399-1338040 GCF_000696795.3 Halyomorpha halys | reverse complement strand
ATTCTGAGTGTTAATTTTTGAAGAATGTCAGCATTAGTAAAAGTCTGTAACACGATAACCCACCTTCTATATAGTGGTCGTTGAGAGAAAAGCTTGATTTTTAAGCGTGATCTTGGCCAAATCATATCCTTGCACCACCATCGATCTAGAAACCAAAGACTGAATCCAAAAGCCTTTTTTGGTTTGAAACGATACAGGTGTTTACTTTTATTTATTAAAAAAAAAAAAAAAAAAAAAAGAAAAGAAAAGAAAACTCAGGTCCTACTTACATAGGACCGTCATTAGAGTCTTCCTAGTTCATTCACGAGAGCTACGTACTTAATAATAGTGCAGGCAATACATCTATACTCTGTACATGAAATTCGTGTCGGGTCTTGTCTTTCTCCTGATTCTTTTCGAAGTGTAGTGTAAGTATTGCTTCTAGAAAAATAAAGAATTCTTTATGCACTCACCCTAGAACATTCCATTTGTTACAATACAATGCATGCAGTATATCCAAGTCTATATGGATTTAATATTTAGCTATTCGTAAACAATGAAATTTATTATAGGTTTCTTTACTATAATTACCGCACCTCTTTATTGAATAATTTTTCATTTTTTTGTAAGCCCAATCATATATTATGCGATAATTATCATAATGAGTAAAATTAATGGGATATTTAAACGATGGGACAACTCCCTTTAAAAGGAAATAAAATATTAAAATTATTTAAGGTAAGAGGGTAGTAGAAGGTTGAAGTTGGGGTGGTTCGAGGAGGCATGTAGTGGGGACAGATCTTATTTTCGGGGGGAGGAATGGGGTCTCCGGACCATTCCTTCCGCGGTCATGGATCTGGTCGGGTTCCCGTCTCTCCACAATGTTACTTTTGGTAAGTCTACATTTTACACAGTGATATTTACTATTATTATTATTATGAAGTATTTTTTTGCCCCGTTACCAATATGAATGGTACAATAATTGTTGAAAGTTTGTTTGAATTCCAAAATATGGATGTTTCTCAGCTTAGTGTAAGTAAAGTAGAACCTAGCATAACTAGCATAAAACAAAAAAAAACTAAATTATCAAAGTGTTGAGAGAGCATTGAACCGGTACGATGATTACTATTAAAAAATTTAAAAAAAACATTGTTTAATTTAAAAATTATTCATATTCCAAGAATATTGAAAATATTTCAATAATCAGAACTTGTGTATTTTTTTAAATTAGGGCAATAGATCATTTAAGAGGTTCCATCGGAAAACTTGCCAAGTGCATTTTTAAGATTTTTATTTCGGTTTTGGCATTAAATTATCCCGAGATAAAAATATTTATTCTAAAAGCTGTTAAATCATGTTAATATTTAAAAAAACTAAAATAACTTTAAAAAAAATTCTTTTACCATGTGATAATGTAATAAAAAAAAACTAGAATCCTCAAATAAATAAAAATACATTTACTAATAATGAAAGATGAAATGTGAAATTATTTATGAGCTATTATATTGAAATGTATTACAAAAGATTTATTATTGAGGAAGAAATATCAAAAAAATATTAATCAATAAAAAAGACATAATAGATGGTTTATAAATTATTTTTAGATTCAAACAACTTGGAATTGTAATCAAGTCAGAGTCGTTTTTAAATGATTGATCAGAGAATCGTATAAATAAATTTATATCTCAATCGAAAATAGGATGATTTATTAAGTTTCCTGTATTAAAAAATGTTATAAAAAATTTTAAAATTTACATGGCTGGTTTTGAAATGAAATGCTCGGAAAGGATCGGTTAGTATTCTGATAATCTATAACCTTGATATATTATATCATTCCAGCATCCATTAATGTAATTTTATTAAAATGTTACACTGGTTTTAAGTTATTATTTAAAAAATTCGTAAATGCCTTATAATACTTCGAAATAATAAATTGAATTAGAATTAGACCAATAATTTACCCTTTTTTTTCTTAGTCTGAACCCATTTCTAAAAACGTTAAGATATATGTTAGCAATTTAGTTTTTTTACAGTGTACAGATATATACAAAATTACTAAAGCTTAATAATTTATTTTTTTAAAGCAAACATGTGACAAAGATAGAAAGAAATTAACAAGTGAAAACCCAAAAAGTAATAAAACAGATATATTAAAAATATAATTTTATATATTAGATAATTTTTTTCTTCATAATTTCATATTACTAAATTCCACATTTTGCATTGAGCAATTAGAAAAACATTGTTATATTTTTTTGTCTATTTAATTTTTTTAAATATAGTCTGTTCTTTTGGTTTTAATTCTTCTTCTCTTTTCGAAAGTTAACAATACTTTTTTCTCCATGATTTATGTACAGTCTTACTATTTGTTGTGTATCTTGTCGTTAAACAATATATTATCAATTGGCTTGGTACATTTATTTATTTTTTTAAATTCTGTGATAAAAGCTGAACCATGAGCCAACAAAACAATGGGATTTATGATTAATTTTAGATTTTTGAAATTCATTAAACATATTATTTCTTTTTTTGAACAATAGAAATATAACTTCTCATCTACAGAGTGGTAATGAAACTGTACTGTTTAGTTGCAGTAATTTATATTTTTAAGAAATGGTTAAAATTACCGACTCAAATTACTTCTTTGTTATCGTTTTACCAAATAAATTGTAACCGCGAAGAAATTAGTGTTAAAAGTACATAATTTATTTACACATTGTATTGAGAGCTGAAGTAGTCTTTTGTTATCTCGTAAAAAAAATTAAATGAATAAATAGATAAGACCATTGTTAATACTCCAGTTGACACTACATCTGAGAGATGGCTTATACCCACCCCTAAGCCATCTCTCAGATATTCAGAGTGTAGTTAGTGTCTCTGACATTCTGTCAATCCTCAACTCATGATAACCCTCTAAGTAGATGTTGTTTCTCTTCTTGTCAAAAAGAAAAAAGTACACACAACACAAATTTTAAAAGTATGAACATTATTTATGCTTCGGTGCATATAACTCTTTAGTAGCTCCAGTGGTTATAGAAAGGAAAATACTTATTGTTAGTTAATCCCCCTTGTTCAAAAAAGTACTGTTTTTAATTAAATTTTATTCCATTAAATATTATGATAATTAATTTTTTATCCATAATAATAATAATAAAGGCCTAACGAACACGATAGTTCGATACCGATACCACCAAACGCTCTATCCATACATCCTTCCAGTGATACCCCTCCAAACCCAATTCCACTATATCTGTTTTATCGCAATCCTCCCATCTACGTTTCGGTCTACCCCACGGACGTTTTGGTTCAGTGTTAATTAATAATTTAGGAATCCGCTCGTTACTAAGCCCTACAACCTTACACGCCTATCTTATACGCCGCAATGCTATAACTTGAATTATATTTGCCGGGTGTAGGTCCCTTAATTCAGCGTTGTGTAATCTTCTAAATTCACCCTTTAATTCATCCTTTTTCGGTCCCAATATTTTGCGTAATACTTTATTTTCGAAAACCTTAAGGCGCTGTTCATCCTTTAGTATAAGAGGCCATGTCTCACATCCATAAAGAACAGTGGGAAGTAAATTTTGTAAATTCTAATTTTTAAGTTTTTCGAAAGAAGGCGCAGTTTCGAAATTGAAAAATAACAAGCATTTCCCGCATTTTAGATTTTAACTTAGGTTGAATACTTAAACCTATCTACCTGTTCAAACGTATTTCCTCCTATATTTATATCACCGAAATTGCTGACGTTTCTACTGCTAACCATTTATTTTGTTTTATCGGTGTTTATTTCAAGACCTAGTTCCTTACTGGAGTTTATTAAATTTTTGACCCATGGATACAATATATGTTTCTTTAAAAATTTTAGTATATTTTTACTTTTCATGCAATATATTGTGTTATTTTAATAAATTTATCTGATTTCAAATAATATTTTAATATCTTTTAATCTTGTGAGAATCATTAGGCCAAATAGAAGAGGCATGCCACAGATGACGAGCAAGTAATTTTGCATTCTGAATCATTCCTCTTGATGAAGACTTACAACTTCGGCTGAAGTATAACTTAATGAAAAAAAAGTTCCATTTATTAATGTGTTTGCATCACTGACCTAACCCCGTTCTCTCTCACACTTCTTAAATTATACCTAGTTCAACTAAATCCACACTGTTAAGAAAATTTTTAGTAATTGGATTTTATAAATGTGTGGACATTTTTTTCATTTTTATCCTTAAATTCGTGTCTGTCAATCATAGAGGCTAGAGGTGCCCCAGGAGAATCAACAGGCCACAGATTCTATCAGGGGATAATGTAATATAAATTAAATTTTCATAGCCACACTCGAACCCGTGTTCGGGAGTTAGGATCTGTCACCTCACTACTTTTTTAATACTTCAGTCGCTCCAAACTAAATATATTTGTAGAATCTGAGAGAACGTTTCAATCCTATTAACCGAGGGTTAAGAAAGTAAAGTGTGTAATATATATTAGGATTAATCCTTCAAATAGCTGCATCTCCCGTTGTGCTGACCGTACTACCGGAATGACACCGGACGTGCCTCCAGGATAATGCGAAGGCCCAGAATGGGATGGAAAGGTGTGGCGCCCCAGACGTGCGTGATCATCTTGAAAATCCGTTCCTCAAGTGCAGCCACAGGCTATTGTAGTAGTGGAAAACCAGGTAACAATAAGAAAAGCTGGACAGAGACGTCTTCAAGAGAGGGGTGTCACACCCTCTCGTAATAGCTTCAAAAGCTGAAAATTTGATATTTGAGAGTGAAATATCAGACCGTGAAAACTATTGAAAACATTGCAGCTATAGCTAAAATTTAAAACCAGTACTTTTGAAATTAGGAATTTTGATATGTATTATGCTATGTCTGAATATATGAAAAAGAGGATCATCAATACCAAGTGCAACATCACTCGCAACGGAAAAGTGAAATATACAAAACCGAAAAAGGTTAGAAAATTGAAATATTGAATAATATATAAGGAGAAGAAAATGGTCAATGTAGAACACTTATTTAATGATTTGTAGATGGTAACCTTAGATTAATAAGTAATAAGGTAAATGGCGAAGATGGTCGAGGGGTGCGGTGAGTAAAAAGAACATAAATAAACCAAATTATTTATTTGGTTACAACCCCTGATGAAGACCTGAAACTCAGGTCGAAACGTCGGCATAAAATAAATAAATATGTTTTTTTTTATTTATGTTGTTCTTTGCTGACCGCACCCCCCGACAAACTTCTCCAATCAAATTATTTATTCATGCTGACGTTTCGTCCTGAGTTTCAGGTCTTCATCAGGGCTATAGAAAAAAACAGATAACAACCGTCATTTAGAGAACTATAAAATTTTCATAATTTCCAAATTTGTTAGTATACTATTTCTTTTCAATTTTATGTTTCTCTAAATGATGGCTGTTATGTCTTTTGGTTCTATAGCCTTGATGAAGAACTCAGGTCAAAACGTCCACATGAATAAATATTTTTTTGTTTATTTGTGTTCTTTTTACTGACCCCCCCCCTCGACCATCTTCTCTAATTAAAAACTTATTTATTAGTTTCAACGTTTCGGCCCAAATTTCTAGCCTTCATAAGAGCTGCTTCGAAGAGGTGGAGTTCATAATATTGTTGGGAAATTGTTAAAATACTTTAACATAATTCTAAAATCTGGTCAAAATTTTAGAATAAATAGTCAATTTCATATTTATTAATGATAAATCAACAAAAGAAGACATTATGTATTCATTAGTGAAAAACAAATAAAAATAAAGGTTTAATAATAAATCGATTTTTTTTTATTGAATCGATCTTATATATATATATACATTGGCTACTTCTTTTTCCACATCAGTGCCATCGGACACCAGTGCTAATCGAGTTAGCATTCCTTGGAACCGCCTGGGAAGACAAATAGGAGAGATGATAATTTGGAAATTGTCCCGTCTTCGAATTGTTATAGTGAGGTTGTAAATTCTTTATTCTATCGGCAGTTGCGGTCAACAATTTTACAGAATATTTTTTTTTAAATTGCTTATTGCTAGTTTTCTTTTGAATGACGAATTATTTCTCAATTAAGATTTGCATATTTTTTTAATCCAATACATAATAAAAATAATATGTTTATTAGATTCAAGCTGACTTTACGATATTCTTAGGTAATAGTGTGTCCACCACTACGATCCACTCGAATGATTTTCCTTGACTACTCTTGAGTATAGATTAGTTTTAGATTATTGGTTGGGCATAGGAAGCGCTAGACAAAATGCTTAGAATTTCAATTTCTTAAATATTACCTCCTAAATTTATATTTTTTTTAATGTTGATATAATTTTAAATTTATTGGGTCTACTATTTTAACAAAGCTACAGAAAATAATTGAGTTCGTAGTTATCAAAACTACTATTCGAGATATCTTAGTCATCTTTTGAGACGCTTTTAAGTATTTTCGAAAACTTAGACTCGGATGATAGCTACAAGCTAGTGAGCTATAACAGTCTTGTAATTGTTATTAAAGTAGGTACATATACTATTACTTGAGGTCGTGTAGACGAGTTTGTTGAGGTGTCACCTTAACTCCCACGAGACTGTATCGGCACCGGTTCCATTTCGGGCTGGGTGGGGTTTAATTTTTTTTTTTCGCAGTGGTCCCTCGGAATGAAAGCTCGACCTTCCCAGTATTGGTTGGTAAGCTGATGACAGGGGAGGGGGAGTGAACAAAAATTAAGTATTAACCTTACTTGTAACAAATGAAATATTATCTTCAGGGATAATATCATTTGTGATACAATGATTAAGTATAAAGGATTTATGGAAGATTTTGTAATTATAAGTGTAGAGGTAGCTGTGTATAATTAATAAGTTCTGACTCCAATTTAAGATGTGAGGTACTCTATAGAGTACTCTTCAATTACTACACAGTACATACTGATATATCAGAGAGTTTCAACAACGCATGTTCATAGTTTGGGTTGCTAGATGGATATGAATTGATAAGATGGGTTTTACGGTTTCTCGCCATGTATCCTCACAGGATGGAAACTGACTCCACATCATAAGGTTTACTCTTACGGTCGTGAAGGGGTATACCAGTCTTAACAGAGACGGCAGAATGAAATAAAAGACTGGGATATCCATTTCCAAAAACATCACTACATCGTTGTTGTTGTTGTTGTTGTTGTCTGTGGCTTTAGGGCGTAAAACCCTGAGGTCATCAACGCCCATCGAGCTTTATAATTCTGTTTCATTTATATTTATAATTCTATTTCACTTTATTTTTCTGTTTAAATAATTTCGAGAAAAAAAATTTAAATAATTACTTCCTTCGTATTTTTTATTACGTATAACAGATTTTCTGGTTTAAATCTTATTTAGAAGTCCATTCCTTTTTAAGAAAACTAAGACCATTTCCACGTTCTTCTGGTCATCATTCAGACCATCCGATACACTCGGTCCTACTCCCAATCTACTCAAGTTCGCAGAATAAATAAGACATTTCTCAAATATGTAACTGATCGTAAGTACACTGTTGCAGTATTGACATTTTGGCGGTGGCTGCTTACTGATCAGATATCTATGAGTTAAACTCGTATCACTACATAGTAGATGCAAAGATAAAATAAATTGATCGTTAAAGGAAGGAGATGGACAAACGACTGCGTTATTTATTAGTTAATAACAGGAACTTGAAAAATCTGTGTTATTCATTTGAACCAGCTAAACCATTAAATAAACATGAACAGATTAAATTTTAACTTCTTATCTGTTGTATACTAGAGGTACATAAAAAATAAATTTTCGAATATGGACTGTTGACCTAGAACCCTAGGAGGCGAAGGTAATTTGTCAATTTGGAAAAGTATGCCACACAGCATGACAGGAATGTACGGTACCATATCTCACGGCAAATTTCATCTGACACTTTAGGAACAACGACTCAGCAATCGTGTTTCTCTTCAATCAATAACAGTACCTCGGATATAACGATTCTTCTTGTCAGTGTTTTAAGCGAGTGGAGTGGAAGAGATTGTGCCGCTTCATGAAGAACGGCACGGATCTGTCGAATCACAGGTTGGAGTCGTTAGTCATACAGCCGATGTAGGTTAATGTTACGGTGCGATCATGTGTTCATTCATTAATAGCCGAAATGAATCCGGGTACGTCTTTTTAAATTATATTAAAATAAAGCTCAATTTATTTTTTCTTATCCTCAATTACTGAGTTCAGTCGTAAAACATGATGTCTGATTTATAATTTTTTCAAAAATTAGTTTTCTTAAGAAAATATTTATGATGAAACTGTTGGGGAGAGAGAGAAATACATTATTTATCTATGCTGCCTAAATACATTAGTTTGCTATTTCACACAGCATACTTATCGATTCGTAATCGGACATATATAAATTACACATACATGGTATAATCAGAAAAAAAGAGATACAATAATAAGATATAATAAACAATATTTTTCCCCTCTACAGTTTCCTTTTACAATCTATTTCGGTCTGTACAACAAATACAAATGTTTCAATTCATTCCTATTTTTCTTTCTCATTTCTGCTTCTCCAATTTCACCCTTTCACAATTTTTCAATTCACCCGATCAACAAATTCGCTCTCCGGAATTCACCCTCCTAGATCCTCTTCAGTGACCCGCTAAACAAATTCAATATTAGACGGTAATGTGAGAGCAGACCATCATTCATAGTCACAGCAGTAGATCAGTTTACCAAAAACAAACTAATAGATACATTTTACGAGAATAAGACTAACACTTAGATTAAAAAGAAAATATAATAAAAAACCGGTTACAGGAAACACTTGAATGGATAAATAAGTTTTAAAAAAAATAATAGTATTAATAAAACGATCGGGGAATAGAGAATCCATGTTCTTTCTTGCTTTGAGCCTTTATCACTAATTATTACTTATTATTATTACTTATTTAGTGTTATTACTTATTATTAAGTGCCTTGAGCGATTATCACCATGTCCGTGATTTTCTTGGAAACCTACTAGTCTAGGAACATCCATGTTGTTTCCTTTTGAAACAAATTAATATTTTTTAAAATTATTTATCAATAATAATCGTTGTTGAGATAATATTTCACAGGGTGAAACATTAGAACAAATAGAAATGTATCTGTTAAGGTTTCAACTAATTATTACAAAAATGTTTTTCACAGTTCCTAGCTCTGAATAATATTTTTAAACACTTATTAAAACATACTATTTAGTACAGTACAAACACCAACCTTTGCTTCTTTTTACGCCCTGGTCTGTGTTACGTTCCATCTTAGGTAGGACATTCCTCTGTAACGGTCAATGTGTCACCAACCTGATCTTGATGAACTGTGACAGTCGATTGGGTTCGGGTGTTTTTGAAGAGTGTGTCCGGTAACCGTTAGAACATATCGTTTCTTTACCACTTTTTTTTTTTTTTTTTTTTTTTCGATAAAATAGACCTTTATACATAGATTTGGCATGTAACATGAAGAAATGAGAATTTAAAACAACAAATTAGAGGAAATTACATAAAAGTCAGTCAGTTATGCCTGTGTACGGAGTGCTAAGGATTACTTACTGGAAACAAAATAAATAAAAATTAGAAATTAGGTTGTAGGTTTTATTACATTGAATAATAGCAAAGCTTTTGTGATACTGTCAGTAACATCTAGACCAACATGACAGTGTAACCTGCCCCTAACTGTTAAGCACATACTGACAGACATTTGGTAGACACTAGATGACCATATCATTTTACAACTTTATTAAACGATAATATCACTCAAGTTCCGTAAGTATTTCTTAAAAAAACAAAACAAATATGTACGAATGTATATAAAAAAAAATTATTTAGTACATCAATTATGTCACGGTTATCGAATATTTTTTTCTTTTCAATTTTATTTTATTATTAATATATTCTAGTATAGATATAACGATATTAGAAATGTTTCAAAGATTGAAGCTGAGTCAGTATGCATAGGCGAACACTTACTATTCCCGTAGATTGCCATATACTATATTAAAAAAAAACATGTTTTTGAAATAGGTTTAGCCCACACTTTAACGAAACGATTTGATCTGTTAACAACTTTATAATATTTCGTCAGGAAAAGTATAAGTACGTAACTGATAAATCCCAACTTTTCAAGAGATAAGAAAGGATTTGAGGTGGTTTTTCATTAATAGACTCCCCAAGTTAGTTAAATATTCTTTGCCTTTTTTTTCGGCCAAGACTCCCATTGGAGTTCTATACTGCCTAACCATGGTTGGGGGTCAAAGTTCTTCATTTTGTGGGACCGCCACCCAATGAAAGAAGTCAACGCCCCAGGCCTGATTCCAACCGGTACCACCAATAGACATCTAATTGATAACCACTTAACCACTGAGCTACAGGGGATCCAAATATTCTTTGATATATTTCCTGTAGAAGTAAGTTCATATAGGAGCCTCCCAGACACCGTCAGATACGTCACGTTAGAAAAGGTGACATTTTCGAGAAGAATATTCCTACATACAATAATATTTTAACACGCTACGGGCCTGAGGTATAATAGACAGAAATTAACTTATTTTATCATTATTAAATTGTGCACTGCTATTTAATAAATTATTTTTCATTTTGGAAATTTCTAGTACTTATTTATCAATTTTACTTTGCCATAATTCCATAGAAGTCTTTGACTAAACCTAGGCACTTTTATTGTCTGGCATGCTCCGTTTAGTGCCAAATAATATAGAACCACCCTGAAAAAATTAATTTTCATTATTTTAAGGTGAACTTAGAATGTGCCAGTGAATAAATTGCTAAGTATAAAAAATTAACAAATAATAGTCATGCATAAAGTTTACGTAAATATAGAAACCTAAATCAAAACGATGTCTAATTACGTGGTTTCTTAACTTTTTTCCGATAAAATTATTCAGTCAGAATATTAATTTGCAGGAGTGCCGTGCTACACTTTACTGCAAAATATCCCACTGCTATAATTAAAAAATATAGATAAATATAACTTATTCACATAAACGTAAGCACTCTTTTTAAATCCACGGCTGAGGGTTGCTCTCATCTTCCGGTGGTGGTTTTCTTCTTGGACCTTCATGCTAGAAATGGGCTGGACCCACCGCAGTCTTTTACCCATAAATGAAATTCTAGAACTACAAGAAGTTCTCCTCAGTGAGGATGTAAGCTCCTGTGCTTCTCATCAACATTAACCCTACTCCGCAAAATGTGCACAGGGCTGCTTAACAGTCTCCGGGACTCCATATATGAGGCATCGGGGACGGATCTCTAGACCATAGACCAATCATCAGTATATCGATCTATAAGAACTTATCCTATACTTCCGGAGTTATCTGTTATTCTTTGCTTTCAGAGCCTAAAGTCCTGGAACACTTTCCTCCGCTGATGGTCGACCACCATCACGTCTTCATCGTCATCACCTTTTACCTGGTTGCGATCAAAGTCTTCGGGCCTTGGTTGATGAACGACAGGAAACCTTTACAATTGAAGAAGTCACTTATGGTCTACAATATTTTTCAGATTCTCATGAATTCTCATCTTTTGTACCTTGTAAGTATTATCTTTTTACAACATACAATAGCTTTGATGTCTTATGTGAAAGTTGTATGGATTATGTAGTGTAAGATTAAGAATTCTTTTTTTTTTAATTATTCGACATTTACAGCTTTATTTACATAATAATACATCTAGTAAATCTGATGTAAGATCATAAATGATGGAGGCTAGTAGAGAAACTACCCATTGGTAGCTCTCTAATAACATTGTACATTAGAAGGTCTCGATGGCTTCTTCTTTTCAGGCGTCCCGGAGGATGGTAGGAATGGGTGTACTTTTTAAACTTTGTGACACAGTTCTATACCTACTCAAAAAATGTTTTTCATTTAAAACATTTAATTATGATTTGAAAGTTAAAAAAAAATATGGAATAAACTCAAATGTCAAATGTTATTGTACCACCATTAAGTCTCAGCCACTATTGAATCTAAAACTTGGGGTGCGTCTTGGTGATACAGTATAATACTGGTGGAGAAATCGGAACAGACACCTTAAAATTATAAATTCACCCGTGATCTATAAATCATTTATTTTGCTTTTACATGACGTGAGGATACCAAATTTCTCCTCCTGGATCAGCTGAGCTCTTTGCAGTTGAAGCACTGGACGGAAATCGTCAACACCTACTGAGTAATACCCACATGTTTAGCTCAGTAATGGCTTTTATATAATGAGATGCAAAAAGATCTCTAAAGATTATTTCAAAATTCAAGTAAATAGAAAGTTCACTTGATAGATGTCAAGAGGATTTGCATATAAGGTACTCTGCTAGGCGTTACAAAAGTCGAATCGGTCTCATTTGTGAAGCCCCAAGAGAGAATGTCACCCAACCCACGATCCACATACTCTTGTTTACCCAGTTTCTCTTAGATAGTTGAACGAACTATCAACACGTGTACTATCTTCCACTCACCGGGTCATTAATAATCGATAAGTCTCTCAAGCTATAATTGTGACATTATTTGGCACATAAATATGGACCCAGCTATTGCCCACAATTTTTTTTATAAGATTTTTAGTCAGGAAAGAACCACAAGTTGGTGATGGTGTTGCTAAAATAGCCCTCGCGCAGTCTTCGTACCTCTCGTTCAAATAATTCGAGCTGAATACTCTTTCAAGACCAATAAAATCTTTTATATAATGAAAAATATTTCATAATGGAGGCTAAAGTATCTCATGTGATACGAATCTTCGTAGGCAAGTGCCAGCGCTTATGCGCGTGAACCCAAAGTAGAATTACAATAACCTAGGTCGGTTTTGGAGACAGACGCAACATTATATATCAAATTTTTCATCAAGAGATCTTCCTTTTAACAACTGGTGATTAACGCTGGACGAGTTTTCGGGAACTTTTGTCAACACACCTTCAGGAAGGTAATCTCTTTATAATGCAGATTTTCTAACTTACATTACCGAAGTATCCATAGACACCTACGTTAAAATGTAACATTTATACATTGATATTGGTGAACAATAATTCATTCAAACATAACTTTCCGTACGTTTTTTATTTTCAAGATTGTATTAATATATTCTAATCCCAGTTGAATGAATATATATTTTCTTCTAAACCAATCACCATGAGAGGTGCTTGTTTCATGGTTTTAATTTATATTTTTCTCTAAGATGTTTGCTTTTTTTTTTTGCTTTTTTTTTAACCTCCCAAATCTACCAAACTTACCCAAATACGTTATATTTTGCTAAAACCAACCAATTATTTGTATAAGAAAATATAGAAGAAAACTAAATGTCAATTTAAAGATGAATATGAATGGATTTTATTTATATCATAATTAGTTTTGGAGGTATCAAACCAATTAAACAAAAATGCAAATTCAGACTAAGCTCAATTAAAAAAAATTGACTATTGAGGTATAGTCTGTCATCTATGACTAAACACTAATAATCGTAAATGTTTTGCAGTTATTGAGAACAGTAGCGAATTCTAGATTGTAGTATAAAAGAAAGTTGTTTACATCATTAGTCAAAACCAATAATGCTCCAGAATCAAGGTCAATAACACTATAAATCGTAAGAGAGATATGTAACTCTAGACTACCGATAAAGTGTCGTGTGGTAACACATTTGATGAATAGTAAATACCGATAAATGCTTAAGAGGTAAGGCTTAATAAAGAATATGATAGCTATATAAACCTGATGTTTATGGTTTTATTACATAACCTACATAGAGCATAAGTAGACTTATGGTTTAGCTTACATTTAACCAACAAGTGAGGTCAGCAAGCCTTGAAGTTGTGCAAGAGTTGGCGCTGCAGTCACTGGAGCTGCTGTTGCTGTTTGCTGTGCTGCTAACAAACTCAACAAGCTCTGCAATTGTGCAAGTGTTTGTTGAGTGACTGGTGCAGCGGTAGTGGCTGCCTGTGTGGGCGCCAATGAACCTAATAAACTTTGTAGTGCCTGTAGGTTAGGTACTGAAGCTTGTGTAGCAGCCTGCTGATTTGCCAATGCTCCCAGTATACTTTGCAGTGCTCCAAGGTTCGCTTGTGGAAGAGCTGCTGGGATCTGAGGTTGTAAGACCGGTACTGCTACTGGTAATACTCCTGGTCCCTTAGGGCCGCATGGGCGACCTCCACCTGGTCGCATCGGTGGGAACCGACCGCCGTACTGTGGGGCAGCTTGGGTGACGGCAATGAAGCCTAGCAAGGTGAGGAGTGCAGCAGTGGACATCATCGTGATAGTTCAGAGACAATCAGCGGCTTCTAGCGACGGCTGGTGGTCTACTTTAATTATTATCAGGATTAGGTTTATATACACGATGAAGGCTGCGGATACGAGGAGGGGGTTGTGTTTGAACAGGAGGCTCATTTGAATAGTGATTGCAGTATATATGGGTTCATTAGTTGAAAAAAACTGTGACAAGGCGGAAATAAGCAGGACGATGTTTTGTTTATGGAACCTTATTTACTCCAACTTACGTTGGTTGTCAATATTTGTCAACTTTTTGGCTATGTCGAGAATACTAATAGTACGTACTGACTATTATTCGTGTATCTATTTTGATCTCAACTAACATCTTTAAAAGATAACTGACTGACTGTCGTTTTGTTTAAGAGATCTATTGTTATTAAACATATATGCAATGCAGCGGTATGGGTTACAGTGCATTACTTGCAGTGCACTGACGCCAGTCATCCAGCACACATTTTCAAACTTTGAATCAACCATTAGATAAACAAGATGGGGAAAAATAATAGAAAGAGTAAGGGGAGTGAGGGAGAAAGGCTGAAACTTATTAGACAATATGAAATGGAGTAACCTCTATGTAATTTCAAAGGTAAAGACTATAAAAATAAGATTTGTTGTGATGAGGCACTAAAACCGCCTTCAGTTGCCATCAATATAATAGAAAAAATTTTACTATTAATATTAATATTCTATGTATATTTTTTCCTTCAATGGTAATCCTAATTATTGGTTACATGGGCTATACCAAGTAATATTAGGTAAATTACATGAATTACATGTTACATTTTAAAATTACATTAATTTTAATGTTCGATTATAACTGTGAGTTATATCTATAAAATTAAATTAATAAAAGAAAAGAAAATCAAAAGGGAAAGTAAAAAATAATAAAGTACCAAAGAAATAATCAAATAATATGTTAAGTACTATTATATATAAGACAGTGAAGTAAAATATAAATAATTATAAGGGCAGTAAAATACAAATATGACAAGTGATAAAATTAATCTGTCTTCCTACATTCATCGTTTAATAACTTAAAGTCTATTTTTTGACAAACTTTAAAAAATCAGTCTTTCTTCTGTTTCTGCCCATGTCGCTTGTTTCAGTAAAAATGTTCTGTATCGGTCTTGTCTGAATGTTGTCAAGTTGTCTGCAGTCAGACATTAAGAAATTATGAATCTGTCCGGCACTTGTGTAGAATATTATGATTATCATATCAATATTATATACATATATATATTATATGTATTACTATTACGTATGTAATAATATATTATACATATATGATCACATGGATTTATAAACCTTTAATAAAATGAATCGATTAAATATTTAGTTAACTTTCAAATAAAAAATATTAATCATCAACTTTTAAACTTTAACAATTTTTTTTTTTTTTACGGTTTTTGCATTTTATACAGTACACTAAAAAATATATTGTTCCAAATTATATTTTTTTTATTATAATGAAAAATTAAAAATACTAACAATTACATTAGTATAACAATAAGTCATAACAATGACTATCTGCTAGTAAATTCATATAATAATATACGAATTATAGGCATATATTGGTGTCTTGTTAAAAAAGGAAATTTAACAAACAGTATACTTTCGAATTTTTAATAAAACTATTTTATATATTTGAACGAATAATGTTATGTTCCCTACAATGAGTTATTATATTATGGCAACGTAAAAATAAAAATTCTTGCAATGTGGGTATAATGTTGGAGATTACCCCATCACTGTGATTTTGAAAAGAAATGTTATTGGTATTCCTAAATAGACAAATATTACTGATGATCTACTTGCCCTGTATAGTTGAGCACAAAACTATTCTACACAAAAAATACTATATAGTATTTTTATGTTTAATTTAAATGTTTTTATAACATGAATACCTACATTTCCATCAAAATACCCATCTTCCTTATAAGCTAGAACATGTTTTGAGCACGTTTTGATTGTTTCTTTCTGCCTGAATAAACTTTTTTTAAGAACACATAATTATGTATTTTATATCGATGACTCTAACAAAAAAAAAAAAATTTTAAATTATTAATTGATTGTTAAATTATACTGGTGAATGGAATAATTCTTTTGAGATTGAAATGTAAAGACAGTGGCGTAGGGTAGTTGTCTGCAACCCGGAGAGGAGGAAAATTTCGCCACCGGCTTAGGTATATTAATTTAAAATACTAAAATATAGAGTAGTTCTAAAAACGTTTTAGAAGAGTCATCATTATTGCGAATTGTACAGGTTAAAAATAAAAAAATTATGTATGTATGTTTTTTAATATAATATTCAGATTTATTACAAAAAGTCTTACAAATATCCTATTTAAATTTATATAACATGTATTATAAGTATATAGACTTATGATTATAACCTGACTTCCAAACCGATCTGGAACGATACTGTCACTATTTATTAAAGTTAAAATAAAAAACTTTACTCTTTAAACTTTACTGGTCTACTTTTTTTAAAAGAACAAAGTAGCCGCGACAAAAATATGCAATGAAATGGTTTAAATTTTTAAAAGACATTATTTATTGTGGTTTATTTTTGCCATTTGCCATCCCGACTACGCCACTGTGTAAAGGTGTGATTACAATGAAAGATCATTAGATAATTTAATATATTTTTATTTTTGTCATATTTTCCATAATATTTTAAAATTTCCATAGATTTAATATCAAACAGAAAACTGTCGCCAGTGTTATGTTTATCTTTATTCGCAGCATGTGGCAAGCCCTGTTTAATTCAAGTAACAACAGCAATTTGCGTCAGCTCATTGGAGAAGCAAATCAGCATCATTGTTTGGCCATAGCTAACATTAAATAGGGGGAGGGAAAAAATTCAAGGTGATTTAGAGGAGAATTATTTTAAGGATTTCGAGGATCGCAGGAGAAGTTAGAAAAAACATTTATTTTGTCATCAAACTTGATCCTAAATTGTTCACGAATGAGTACAAGTAAACCACGATCTAAAGCTAACGTTTTCATTTTTTATTAAGAAATTTAAAACTCTTTGGCTTCAGTACTGGTATAGAACAGTTACTGTCAGAAGGAATGTCTGTCAGAAACATTTCTATAATCATCAAGTTAGCTTCTCCCTAGATAAATATATAAATAAATAAGCACAATTTCTCTTTATTGTTAAATGTTCCAACTTATTACAATTACATCCAAATCCCCGTATCATAGTCAAGGTTTCCTAGGTCATGCCTTGATCATTTATGAAGATAGAGACAAAAAATAGGGTTTTGGAATTTTTTTTTTTACGGTCACGTTTTCATTATATAAAGTGACCACGAAATAAAAGCCAGCCGGTGCCGCTACAGACTCTAGGTTGCTAATAAAGCCTTAACTCCCCCGGCTATAAACTAACTTGTATTTTTGAATCATCGTACCATATCATAAATAAAACAAAACTATCTACCAGTCAATTTTTCTTAGTTTTGGCTCAAGTCATCCCAGGATGATCCTCGGGACTCAACATTATCATTGTTACAAAATTAAAATAAAATTTTCAAAGTGCAAGAGTAAAATGTACTTAAATAATATAAATATTCATTAGATTTTTATTATTGTAATCGTTACTTGATTTTATGTTAACTTAGGTTTATAGAGTGAATAATAATTTTAAATAAAGTTTTAGAAATCAATATTAAAATAGCCATTGATAAATATCAGTGGTACAAGAGCCCAAGAGGAGAAAAAAGGCAGTTATTTCACCCCACTTTTTGATTACTTAATTGAAAACTAGGTATAATTACTAGTCAAAATTGATGAGTCTGTCAAGTATAGGTAGGGGAATAAAAATGGCGGCTGTTTCAAAGCCTTAAAAACAATTAATTTTTTATTCGGAGCTCAATATCTTTACAACTACCAACAACAATAGAACATCTAAGAGAGCATCAATTAAAGTAGAGTAAATTTGCTAAAATGTAAGCTCTAATAGAGCTATTTACGTTCAATAGTTCTCGAGATGTAGCTTTTTAAAAAGCAACATTTCATAAAAATGTTGTATGGAACGTACTGTAATATCAGTAGTTAGTTAATTTATTTTGAGAAATTTATATATTTCAGGAACTTTGTGACGTACAGATGTCTATTAGCACTCAAATTAAAGCTAGTTTAATGAGCTATAAAGTAGTTTATGACATTTATTCGTAGGAGTAATAGTTTTCATTAAATTTGCTAAAAAAATTGATTTATAGTTGTTCGGACAATAAGTTTGATTTGCCAAATTTATATTCATTTGTGAATATCATCAAAACTACCCCTACGAAGATAAGTGTCATAAACTATTTTATAGTAAGTTAAATTTCCATTATTTTGAGTGTTGGTAGACACATATGCGTCTTATGAGTCTAGAGATATATTTTCAAAAATCCAACATTTTATACGAACAACTAGAAATTAACATTTTGTGAGTTTATTTTGTCAAATATCATAAAAACTACTAATCCTACAAAGATAAACATTTTTAACTATTTTATAGTAAATTTAATTTATATATAATATTAATATAGTAGCTTTAATTTGACTTGTGCAGACAGACATCTGTACGTCCAATGGTTTCTGAAATAAAGTTTTTCATAAATCAAACTTATTGTCCGAACAACAATAAATCAATTTATTTTAGCAAATATCATGAAAACTACTATTCCTACGAAGATAAAGGCCATAAAGTACTTAATAGTACATTAAACTAGCTTTAATTTGATTGTTAATAGACATCTGTACGTCACATAGTTTCTGAGATATAGATTTCTCAAAATAAATTAACTAACTAATCTTTCAGTAGATTTTTATGAAATGTTGCTTTTTAAAAAGGCTCTATTAGGGCTAATATTTCAGCAAATTTACTCTTGGAAATTGGAGAAGTCATCAGTACGGTTTGGGGGAACCAACCTCTTCTTTGTTCAGTGGAATGATCTCAGTGTCCTAGCATAGATATTTCCTGGAAATTACCAGAAACCTGGGCCTAAAGAGACAGTTTTGGGCTCAAAATGTAGAATGAATGTATTAAGCCGTTTTCGCTGCATTCAGTAGTCCGGTATTAAAAGAGCCAATAATTGAAAAAAGGTAAAAAATGTTCGTGGGTTTTTATATTTTTGAAAATGTCGAAAATTATTGATTCAGCCAACACCATAATTCAACAAAAAGTCAGAACTACCGGATCTGACTTATTGGATTATGTTCAGCTCTGATTAAAAAAAGGGGAGTTTAACTTTTTTTTTTTTAATATTTATTCATTGCTATTTATAACTGTACATTATAATACATTTAGTAAATCTGATCTAAGTTAAATTGGAGTGTTACAGGCGTGTAGAGAAACTACTCATTGGT
>NW_027115445.1:1308135-1318144 GCF_000696795.3 Halyomorpha halys | reverse complement strand
AGATTAGTCTTTTGTAATGTGTTGGAAGTTTAGACCGTTTGTCTAGTAAGTGCTGAATAGTCGAAATCGACGTGCAGTTTCCTGTCTTTTCAGTCTTGTGTGAGGATTCAAATTTAACTTAATTTGTTCTTTAGGAACAGGGCACTTACGTATTATCACCAGTGTTGCCATCCATCTGTATTTTCCGGGATAGTCCCGTTTTTTGACTAGTACGGTGTCTCGCCAAACTCATGTGGCTCGATTAGTCCCATATTTCGCTGATTCTTTTAAGTTTTAGCCTAAAAGATCTTTTTTACAATACAGGTTAGGTTGCTGATTGAATTTGATGGATTTTTTTAGAGGAAGAAAAATCCTAATTTACCTTCAGAATGCCTCCAGGAATTCCCACAGTAAGTAGGGCCGTTGGTACTCCATTAGTCTTCAAAGAGTAACTTTTTTTTTTTTCTAATTTGTGCCAGGACTAACTATACACAGTACCTCAACACTGTCCCATATCAACAAAAAAACTTTCTACTTTAGAAAAAATGTAGTTGAAACACTAAATAATATCTTTGACAAACATAAATCAATTTTTCATTGTTCAACATTTATTTTGCAATTAACATTATTTGTTTAATCATTTTAATATTGTTTTTAGTATAGCTTAATCATGGGACGAAGAGTTGTTGATTTTTGGGGTGATGTATGTCATCCTGCCACAACAGGTGTCAATAAGTATGATCCCAAAATACAATCAATAGTGAGTATCAACAAAATTCCTACATTACAAAACATGTCATTTTTTGTTTATAGCTTTTTATAAGTTGACTTGAATATACAGTTTATAAAATATTACATCTGATGCAACATTTCTGATTTTTCTTTTTACAATTTAGTTTAAAACAACTATATCAGTGACAATAAATCAGCAATTTACATATGTATGAACAATCAAATATTGAATAATTACATAAACAGTTTCTACACCTAATCCAAAAAGAGAATTAGTAGTTATTGTAATGAATATGTATGCAAATTTTCATAAATTATATTTCAATTATATCGAGCTATGCTAATAAAATGAAAAAGCATATAAAGCCAATAATCATGAAAAATATTTCAGAATCTCTTTTTAGTTTATGTTTTTAAGTCAAGTTATGAATTAAGTTAACTATTTATCTTTTTTTTTAAATTTATTAATTATTAATTGCAATATTTGAACCCTGATTTTTAATATCAAAAATAAAATTAGCTTGAAAGTTTTCTTTAAAAAAAAATTATAATCTATAATTATTTTTAGGAGGTGTTTAGGAGGTTATACGTGATTCCTGAATAATTTTTTTTTTTCAGATACTGGAAGCAAATTATTATTATTACATAAATAAAATAATTGATCTCCTCGACACAGTAAGTAACAGTCCCCTCAATTAAGAGATAAGTTGGTTTTAGTTCTTAATATTAACTTTACGGTTTATTTTTCCAGATTTTTTTTACATTGAGGAAAAAGCAATCACAAATTACATTTCTTCATTTATTCCACCACACAACCATGGTATTCAGTACCTGGTTGTCTATTATTCACATAAGAGGTAATTTGAAATATTTGGTGTAATAAATAAAAAATGACTGCACATTTCTTTAAATATGCTGGGTTTTTGTTTTTTTTTTAAGTTATTTAAATTGAAAATTATATATAAATAAATATAATTTTGAAAACCATAATATTTACTAAGGCATTAATCAATAATTATTTGTTATTTTAATTCTTTACAGATGAAGTTAGTGTATTATTTGCTGGTTTAAATTCTACTGTTCACATTGTCATGTATGTTTACTACTTACTGTCAAGTTTAGGACCAGGCATGCAAAAATATTTGTGGTGGAAGAAGTACATTACTGGTCTTCAAATAGTTAGTATTTATTTTTTAAAAGTGTTTTTAAGTTTACACATTAATTTGTCAAAAACTTTTCTCAGACCTCTGTATATTCACTTGGTCCATCGATTCTACCTATAAAAATGTTTACACAACTGAAAATTATTTTTGGTGATATATCATTAAGCATCCCTTTAATGTCATGTTACATAATTTTCCTACTTGTCAATTCTTGGAAACTGTTGGTTTCTTGATTCACACTACAGTTTCATAAAAAACAATGAGGTAGTTTATGAGAACTATAAAAATAAGAAGTGACAACTGATCAAAAATTTTAGCGTACTAAAAAATGTGGAAATTAAGTGAGTAAAAAAAAAAGAGTTTGTATATTGAGGTCATGAAGAAGACTAAAATGGGTTATGCAATATTGAGCATTGATTAAATTTCAAATAAGAAGTAACAGGTTCTGGGCGTTTGATGACTGTTTCAAATGGTGGATTATTGTGTATGGATCATTCATATTTAATTAATGAGTATCAGCAAAACTTAGAATTTGTTTTTATTACTCATATTATTACAGCAGATCCTCTGGTCAAACTATGTAGGTCATCATCTGAGCTAATGTGTCAGCAAAAACTGATATAACTAACTATGATATTGGAACTGTAACACTCTTCAAATAGCTATGGGACTTGAGTGTTTTGTTGTCCTTTACAACCCTAGGTTGTAGATCCAAAATGTTGCAGAATGATCGTGTAAATTAGCAACTTTTCATTTATTAGGTGTGAGTTTTATTTTAAAATCTCACATTACCTGAACTCAACATTACTTGTTAAGCGGTTTGCTGTGGACAAGAGTTACCACTAATTATTATAAATATACTGTTGAATTGTTTTTTCTTATGTTGAAGTAAGATTTTTATGAAAACCCACAAATTTTAGTACATTAAAACCCAAATTCACTGGGTCTCAATTGGCTGTTTCTCTGTATCAACCAGAGGTAAAAAGAAATTGAATAAATAAGTAAAATGCTGATAAATTACTAAGTTTTGTAAAATAAAATAAAATAGCTGACTTTGTGACTGCTCACAGGTCATTTGTTCATTCAAATTAAGCCATCTAAGTAAAGAATTTTTCTACATTTTATTTTTTGAACTGTTTTAATAAATTCCACTTCATCATACATTAATATACATATCACCTATGTATTAAACTTTTTACTTAATTTTAATTGTCACTTAATATATAAGTTAATATTGGAAGTTTTTATAAAATCTAATAATCTTAAGCTGCGAAATCTCTTTCCCAAGTTGGAAGGGTAAGTTCTACTACACATTATTGATCTCCTAAACTATATTCATACTTATATTTTTATAAATACATATGTATAAATATATACATAACTATTTTACTCTGTTTCAGGGACAATTTTTAATTGCACTTAGTGTGTTGATAAAAATGAAACTTATTAATTGCAAGAATAATCAATGGTTCTGGCTACTTTGGACTTGTAATCTTGGTGTTTTTCTTGCATTGTTCCTTAATTTTTATGTGAAGTCATACATAAAGAAAAAACAAATGTAATAACTGACAGTATAATGTAAGGTAATTCTAAGGACAAATGCTGTGATCTCAAAAAAATTAACTTATTCTTATTTTATACATCTATTTATTTTATATTTTAACAGCATTTCTATAGAATTAGTTAAATTCTTTTCATTCAATAATATATCTCAATCTTTTAATCGTTCAAAATTAGAAGGTGTAAGTTCAAGTTATATTTTAACAAACTTTTACTATAGTGTTAAAAAAAAAAAAACATTGAATATATAAAGATTTGAAATATTTTTGAACATCCTAAGAACATTGTACTAAACTCTTCTACCAATATAGTTTTTATGAATTTAGAATAAAAAATAAACATAAACTTTTTTTTATTTAGCTTAAGTCTAAGTAACTGAGGCTATGATTCTGTGATAGTTATACGATGCTTTAATTAATGTATCAACTCATTGATAAAATTGTTGAAGACAATTTTTTTTTTCACTTCTAACAAATAAGTTTTTGTGTATAAAAAATACCTTCAAGACTTTTTCAAAGTAAAATTAGTTATGTAGAAAATTAAATAGTTGTTCATATAATTAAATATTTTTTACTAATTGGAGATTCTTTTCTTGATTCACATTTCAACCATTTTATCCTTTATTGTAAATATTTATACTAATAATTCTAACATTTTAACTAGCCAACTATTTTATTTATTTATTTTTTTAAATTCAATACTTACCTTTTTTAAAATTGTCTTTGAGCAGATAATATATTAGGAAATAATTGTTCAATTACCCAATACTTTGTTTTTATTAGTTTACTTTGGAATATCCTAAATCAATTATTCTTTTCTGAATATCACTATTAATCTTCAGTTGATATTTACAACAGATAATTATTCAATATTATATATTGAATAATTTCATAAATAAACAAGCATGAAGATGTGTGTGAATTACACTGGGAAAAAACCAATTTTTCAATATTTTATGGTGTATTTAGTTTATAAATTAAAATATAATGCTCTGCCTTTAAAGTAATATTTCATCACTTTATGAGTTAACTAAATTATATCAGAATATTAATAATTCTTAAACTATTACCAATAAACAGATCTAGGAATTTTCTTACTGTTCAGTCTCATTCAGTCAAAATTAAAAAGCTAAATTCAATTTGATTTAGAAGTCATGTTTTACTCTACTTTTTTTTTCCTGTAGGATTTTATGTAGAACTGTAAAAAGAGAATAAAGAAAGATGTGATATTAAAACACCACAAAGTCCAAAACCCAGGGCTGACTGTGCAGTTAACCATCTTCATTTTTGCCAGTATTGCTAACATCAGAATAAACTGTAACTGAAAAAAAAATTTAATAAAATCAACATAATTGTTAACTTTTAACCACACCCATCTCGTCGATAGTAAAATGGACCAAGAGGTGTGGGTGAAAAATAAATAAACATTTGTGAGTATATGTTAGTAGAACATACAATTAAAAAAATGGCCATTATTTTTTCAATAGGTATATTTCTGTAGCTTGGTAAGAAGAAGGGTCAATGTCAAATCTTCAATTAAATAAAAAACAGCCAATGTCCACTGAAACAGCTTTTTTTCAAAACAAATAAAATGGATATTGGCCCTTCTTTTATGAAGATGCAGATTAATTCTTTTAAAATTTCAAAGTATCAATAAATAGCATAGTTGATAGGAACATTGTTTCTCATATATTGTTATTGCAATAAATAGATTTTTTATTTTATACATTTTTTGGTGGATTGTCTGGCTAAATTTATCTTGAATCTCCAAAAAAAAAAGTATTGTTAAAAAATGTATGTCTACTTAAAATTGAAATTTTCATTAATAGAAGTCTAAGTATTTTACCATCTGCATTCTTGTAAGATGTTTCTTCCACCAGAGATACCTTTGCATCCATGGCCCAAAGGATGACAGCAAATAATATGAATACATGAAAATATGCACTGTAATATTAAGAAAACCAAAAATAGCTCCGACTTGCTCTGCAACAAAAAAATTAATATTTATTTTACGGTGGCATAAACAAATTATATAACCAAAGAAATTATAAAATATTTTTTTCATCTATTGTCTTATTTTATTGTGTCATTAGATATTATTTTATTGTGTCATTAGATATTATTTTATTGATTCATTAGATATTATTTTATTGTGTCATTAGATATTATTTTATTGTGTCATTAGATATTATTTAATACCAGTAAGGAGTAGCATCCTGAGGATGGTTTTAATCAATTTCTGCCTTTTTCAGTTTTCCTATTCCTCTTCTATTACTCTCCTATCTATATATATCAACATTATTTATTTAATTAGCCATTGATTTATTTTTTGTTTATACCTCCCAATTTTTAAGACATTGTTAAAATTATTAAAGCTTTAGTCTTAAAGTTCATATTGATAAAACTTAGAAATGAACATGGAACAGGGGTTATATAGTACCGGCTACAATTAATCATAAATTTTCTATTGATATAACTAAGAAATGAATACAGTGCAGGAACTATAATGTACCTTAATTTACACCTCTAGGAAATTTCGAGTTAAAACAGTGCTAGATAAAAAGGACCGTTAAAAAAAATTACCCCATCCAATTGGAAATCACTGAGTTAAGAGCGTAAGAGAAAAACTGTGTAACATTTAAAAATCAATGAAATTTCCAAAAGATAGATTATTATTGCCACCTACATAACTCAGTGAAAATCAGAAATTTTTATGGTTCAATTGGATTTTGGAATTCTCCAATAATTGAAAAGATAGGGAAGAGGGATGTACATACTAGGACTATTAAAATACAAACTTAGGTACCTCTAAAGTAAACAACCGTTATCCATGTGCTTAGTATCATAGTTGTGTGATGAAACAAATGCAGGAAAGTAATGTGTGACTGCTTTTTCCGTAAAACAAAAAATACCTTTAGACAAAGAAAAAATTATTAAAAAAAAAGAGACACATTAAAAAAAAATATTTTAAACAATATAGAATCAATTAACTTACTGTATCCATAAGATCCAAAATTTTGTTAAGATAGTAGTAATACATCACTTTTAACACCTGAAATACCAATCTTATTGTTGAATCAAGTTGTATTAATATAGAGTAAAATTTACATTGTGTAATGCAATACTGGATTTCAAACTGATTTATTTAAAAGCTAAACTATTTTACTATTAATAGATAATACTTGATTGATATTGTTAATGACTTTAATCTTCAAATTTCAGTGTTCAATCCACAATTATTTGTTTCACCTCAATCATTCCCAGTAGCTGTCTTGGTTCATGCTGATATTTTCTATGAATGTTGTTCATGATATTTCATTTTTCCAACTGTACCTGCCTGTTAGTAATCTATTATTATCTTAGAAATCCGTCACACTTCTGCTACACTTCATTTAGCATCAATTCACTAAATGCTCTGTGTAGTGCAATATTTACTTAGTGGTTCCAACTATTGTTATTGCCAATAGTTTATCTAAATTAAATTTTGAACCAGTTTATAACCAGTTTATACAATTATTTTTAGAATACACAAAAACCACACAACCAAATTTAATGCATGAATGTAGAATGCCCAAACATGGTAAAGTCGACTATTTAACCAATAATGGTTCTTCTCACCAGAAAAATCTCTGGTGCACTAAACCCTGGAATTAGCAATGGAAAGAGATAATTCCTACTGAATATTTTGGAAAGTACAGCAAAAATTACCATAGATAAAAATTAATTGTTCATTAATAAACAAACATTGTGTTTATGGCAATTTTTATGGGAACTAAATTTTACACAAATCTTGTATGCTCAAAGGTCTGTCATGATGAATCCATAATTTTCTGAAATATGATGACGGATTCAAACAGAAAATTGAATTCAAAATGAATTCGTTCTAACTGTTTGGTTAATTTTTCTTACCGAATGTATTTAAATAGTCAAACACTGAAAAAAAAAATCATTTTAATTCGTTGCGATTTTTTTTACTCTTCAGGTTGGAAAAATTGTTTTAAAGTTAGTTTTTTTATGAAGAACCTTCGATGAAAACTTCATATTTATGTGCGTTGAAGAGATCACTAATTCGACCTACATTCAGTTTCACTTCGATTTATCCAAACTTTAACAACAAAAAAAAGTGAGGCTTGATAGCCAAGATTTGAATTGTAATAATTTCGCAGGGAAGGAATTAAATTTTCACCTCTTGTTCACTATTTCCATATCGTTTTTCATTATAATTCCTTTAGTCTCCTAGGATCTAATATGGTCTCGTCAATCCATTAATCGTTTAGTATTCACATTTAGAGGTTTTATTTTAAGTTCAGAAAGGCTGTTCAACTAAGATAAGTTAAACCATAAATTCTACTTTGTTAGATAAAGAGCATCATAATAATCATAAAGAATATTTACAAATAATTAAGACCATAGTCGTTTTTAGTTAATAATCTATGAATCAACAGGCAATATAGCGGCTGATTAATAAACTGGAAAAGTAGTAGAGCAAAAATCTACAAATAATAGTTAAACAATTAGAAAGTAAAAACTGATAATAGTTACGATTAACTGGATCTGATGATCAAAGCCAACAGTTTCAGTAATTGGATTACAAACATGATTCCATGATTTCAGTATTCCATATCCCCAATTAAAAATTATCTAAAAGTAAAAGGCATCTCATTAATATTATTAAACATAAAAAATTAATTTCGAGTAATTAATGTAGGCACTATATTCATTAATGACTACACTATATTCATTTTAATTGTAATGCCCCCACCATTTTATTGCTACTTCATAAAATTCATTCATTACTTTTTAAATTTTTATTAGCTATAATCACAATAAATTATTCAAAATCGTGCATAAACTTAATTATTGTACAATACACACAATAAATACAAAAATATAAGAGGGGATGATGAGGTTCTCCTCTGAAGAAAGGAGAGGGAAGGAAACGAAGCAGTAAGAACAGAAAATGAAACTAGGATTCGAAGAGTTGAAGTTGCAGCAGAGTACAGGTCCTAGCTAAAGATGGTCACAGGGTAGCAGACCAGAATGAGAGAAAGAGAGGGAGGGAGTGGTCCAGCAGTGGATAAAGTAAGGTCAGTGAAGAGCAAATAACCCCAGATGGCTAGAGATACTGGGGCCGTTTGTAGGCGAGGGGTTGGAGCGTCAACTTCAGGTCAGAAATGACCAGGAAGGGATTCATATAAAAAAAATAAAAATGAGTTGGAGCCCGCCCGCAACACATTCCAAATCAGTTATAATGATAATACCATCCAGTAATTTTGAATGGCAAACAAATTATACAGTAGAGTCAACAGAATAACAATGGTAGTCCAGTATTCTCCATTCAATTTCATATATAATCACAATAATTCATAATCAACATATCTTATTCATGAGCTCTATTATAAATTTAAATGTGTCTCATATGTGAATAGCCACAATAAGCCTAATATTATCTTAACTCGATTTGATGGTTAAAATACCTCTGCATACCACCTGAGTACCATAGCTAAGTAAGTTGGTGAATACGATACCTTTTGAAAAGATATCCAATGTTTATTATATTCGGTTCCATCTAGTATACCATGACAGGAGGGTCTGTAGTATCTAACTTTTCATTTAGACACAAATATATCACATTTCCTAGAATAGTAGGTCGGTACCCATAAGGAACCGATAGAAATACATAGTTTAAATGCCTAATATAAATACATGGATACACAATAAATGTGGTTTCTGAAACCTCCACCCGTCCCCAAAAAGGCGGAAAGACTGTTAGAATAAAAATAATAATATATGAAAATCACTTACCAAATACAATAAGTAAGAGTTAATGAGCACTTGCGTCAGATTGTAAATCCTTAAAACAATCTTCAAATCAAATGGTTTTCTCTCACTCATTAAGCTTGGACCGATCACCTTAACCGTGAGGAAATAAATTATGAAGATTATTGGTATGTGATGGTAGGTTGCGAGCAGCGTTGAAAAGTGATCTTGTATCTTTGGTCCTGAAAGGAAATAATGTTTGAAGAAACGTCATTAAGATGTCCTAGGCGAAAAAAATCCCAATAGTTTCACAGCATTATCCTCAGGGAACATCATATCCCAAATTAAACTTTGTTAATCATTTATATATTAGATCAGATGTGCCTGTAGCAAATGGAAGTCCTTGATTTTGTGGGATAAAAAAATAAAAAAAACTGTTAATAGCTAACTTATCTTTATAACTTATATTATTTACTGAAAGCAAAGTTAAGGAAATAGACAAAACAATGTCTTCAAGTAACTTAAATTCCTTATTCGTTTCATTTAGGATATCGGATTCAGGAAAAAGTTTTCTCTGATATTAGTGATAATTTTTTTTTAAATAATTTATTTATTGATATTTACAACTGTATACATATATACATATCAAGTAAATTTGCTGTAAGTGATATTATGACATGATAAAAACATGTGGAGAATCTACCCATTGATAGAACTCCAAAAACATTTCTAAAGGAGAAGATCTCGAGGCCATCTTCGTTTCAGACGGCTAGGAGGATTATTAGGTAGTGAAGGAGAAGCCAGGTTAGAAGCGAG
>NW_027115445.1:1303566-1307855 GCF_000696795.3 Halyomorpha halys | reverse complement strand
TCCAGATTTAGTCCTAAGTAACGGATCTGTTCAACAGGAATGAGTGGGGTATTATTAAAAGATACTGTAGGGCAAGACGAAGGTTTAGGACGAAGGAGTGATCATTTAAAACAGATAAATTCATAAGACTATTTCTACAATTGGGAAATACGACTCTATGGAATTTTCAAACGACTTTTATAACTTAAAAATATTTTGATATTGTTTGTTTTGATACCCTGAAAGTTGACCATGAATAAACATAGGAGTGCGTGAATACTTAATAAAGGCTGAGGCCGCTTAGCTAACTTTACTAATTGTTTTTATTGTGCATCTGAAGAACATAGGAAATTACGAGGTAGCTCGATTTTATTTTAATAAATAATTACGGCTTCCAATACATCTGAGTACAGTAATTTCAATATGTGTCCACAATTGAAACAATTATAAACTTTTTAAATTAATTAATTGCCTTTCGCAGTTTATTTCTATTTTTTTAAACATATAATACGTATAACCAACTGAAGAGCCGTAAAAAAATACTTCGTTTTCTCCCAGCTCAGAAACTTTGAAACTTCAATCCGATTCATCACAAAGTTTAAAACTGCGTCACTTTCTAATAATTAGCCCTAAAAAATTGCTAAATCTGGCCCTGCATTACATATAAATAAAATCCTTTCTCAAAATTTTAACTACATAAAACCTTGTTTAAACTTGAAAAAACAACTCGTATGAAAACTTAATTTTAGAATATTGCTTTAGAATGTAAGTTAGGACAAAAACGAAGTACTTACCTTACTTTTGCCTAAATGTTCAGGAGAACTAACTTTACCTTGGATTCATTTAGTACTCCTTACATGAGCCACGTAGAAAAAAATTTAAAATAGCTAATGGTTCTTTATATAATGTTATACGTGGTATAGTATTAAAAATTTATAAAATAAGGTAATAAATTTTGGTGAAGTATCAAAGGAATTTTTCAAAACGTGGAAAGTAGGTGTCATTGAGAATTACGGGTCTTTAATCGGGTATCCTACGAACCGATAGTTGAAATGAAACATGATTTGAGTTTCCAAAAGACAATGCATTAATTTAAAAGGTTGAAAAGAGTTAATAATTGTTTCAATTGTAAATATATTTTAAAATTGATGAACTTAGATTTATCAAAAAATATTGTTACTCATTAAAAAATAAATCGGGTGTGGATCGCGTATCACATAACCTATTTTTGTGGTCTTCAGAAAAAATTATAAAAAGACCACGGAAGGCGAAAATTATAAACAGAAAATGTTTATACTGCTGCTAAAAATTCGTATTTTAGGGTTTCTCGAGGTGGAAATAAAGAATATAAATTTTGTTTCTCCCCAAGAATACAACAGCTTAACATAACAATAGATAAACTTTTGATCGAGTCTGGCACCCAGGACTGCTATACAAGATCCGTAAATTCCTACCCCCAACATATTTTCTCATTATCCGTTCTTATTTCTCCGACAGGTTATTTCATGTAAATCACAACAGCGCTTGTTCATCCCTATTTTCTCCGTCTGCTGGTGTACCATAGGATAGAATCCTTGGTCCTATCCTTTATACAGTTTTTACAGCTGACATCCCAACCCATCCTAACACTATTCTCACCACGTATGCCGGTGACACATGTCTATTGTCAGTGGATAATGATCCTTCCACTGTATCCCAAACCTTCCAATCCCAGATCACCCCACAACACTTGAAGAATGGTGCCAAAACTGGAGGATTAAAATAAATTCCAATAAATCCCACCAAATCACATTTAACCTTCGTATTGCCCTACAGTATCTTTTAATAATACCCCACTTATTCCTGTTGACCAGATCCGCCACTTAAGACTAAATCTGGACAAACGACTGACATGGAATCCTCATACAAGACTGAAACGACAGGAAACTGCTCGTCGATTCCGACTATTACATTTACTAGACAAACGGTCTAAACTTCCAATCCATTATAAAAGACTGGTCTATATGACTATTATAAGGACATACGGAGTTGAGCTATGGGGCTCCACTAAACCATCAAATTCCTTCCGAATCCAATCCTTACAGTCCAAAATCCTTCGTAAAATCCTTAATGCTCCTTACTTTCTCACAAATCTAGTCATCCATCAGGACCTGAATGTTCGATATGTTGCCAATTTAGCCAGAACCAGATACCAATCCTTCCATGATAAATTTCCCAACCACCCAAACCAACTCGTTTCCAACTTGGCTTCTTCTTCATTACCTAATAATCCTCCTAGGCACCTGAAAAGAAGATGGCCTCGAGATCTTCTCCCCCTAGAAATATTTTTGGATTTCAGTCAATGGGTAGATTCTCCACATGTTTGTATCATGTCATTATATCACATACAGCAAATTTACTTTATATATATATATATATATATACACAGTTGTAAATAACAATAAAAAAATTATTTAAAAAAAAAAGTAAATAACGAAGCCGTAATGTAATTGAGAAAGTTTGGTTGGTCTCGGCTTTGCCCATTAGAATCGGATACTTCCATTTTTCTCAAATAAAATTATATGTCCAAATAATTGACCGTATAATTTCAAATATGAAGAGGGTGGTCGAGGTTGCGGTCAAAATGAACAAAAATTATTAATAACTATTTATTTTCCGACATTTCGTCCCACTTTGTAGAGCTTTATTAGGGCTGTTCAAGATGATAGCTTTACAGACTTTGAAAGTAAACAATCTGTGTTACAAAGTCCTTCCATCTTATTAGGCATATTTATCTCCAACACAGTTCCATCTTACCTAAAGGTAAAATTTTTAAAATGATTCTCAAATCAACATCGCATTTTCTGACTTCATTTCTTCATAAAATCTTTAATTTTTCAGTTCTGGGGTGGATAAGTTGATAATACATTGGGGAAAATGTATAGAAAATGAGGATAAATATTTTGAAAAAAATGTTTTGATATCATAAAATTGTTTTACTGAATAACCTTTCCTGTGAAAAGTGTCATTTCATTAGAAACGACCCAATATTTTAATATTAATTTAAAAACCTGAATCATATTAAACCCATATTGCTTAATATAAACTTATTATCAAAAATATATTTTTTTTTACTTATATATTTTGCATTTCCGGATTTTAATTGGCCAATTTCATCTTCATCCGTCATAATATAAAAAATATTTTCAAATATACAATTAATGCAGTTTATTTCACTGAGATTATGTAGGTTTTATACACTTATATAAGTTTTAAAACTTAGTATAAACTTTTAAATAAAATTTTTTTCTAATTTATATAAAATTTTTAAGTTTTAAAATCCTTCCTTGCCGGACCCATCCCACAAAGACCCCAATCACTTTTGAAATATTTGCTGCAAAATCTGTAAAGCTATCATCTTGAACAGCCTTGATGAAATATTAACAACTATATTTACACTTGTATTTACAATGTGGGGTGAAACGTCGAAAAATAAATAGTTGTTAACTATTTTCTTTTTTTACCGCAACCCTGACCATCTTCATCTTATTTGAAATTATACGGTCAATTATTTATATACATAATACCATTTTTCTCCTTTATTTATTCTTAAATATTTTGTATTTATCTATTATTTTTATCAATAAGAACTGTTTATTTTTATTTTCAAATAAACAAACTTTAAGGTGCTTTAGAGATATTTATTTTAAGCGAACACGCACTGACCATTTTGCGAAACTTGGTTATTTTGACTCAGAGAACTTCAAAACGCGTATTACCGTTGAAAACTCGAATTCGAAATTTTGCATGATTGGAATACATTCTCTCACAATATATTCCACATATAGGTAAGAAAAAGTAGAAAAATCGAGCTACCTCGTTCTTTCTCAAGTTGTCATCAGGTAGAAGTTAAAAAACAATTTGTAGAATTAATCACGCGTCCTCACCAGCAATGCCTCGATTAAGTAGCATATCACCAAGCACCTCACGAATTCCCTTGTTTATCCGAGGTCTGATGTCAGCCTTCAGGGCATGAAAACAAAAAATATCAGAAAATGATAAAATTAGAGGCAATACGGAAGGTTTCATTTATAAGACATGTTAACGTCTAATCGGATGTTCAAGACCTCAAAAGCAGAGAGAAATTTTATCAATGGAGAAATACAAAACACAAAACACATAAATTTTACGGGTCTCAGCCAATATTAATAGAACATTGCTTATAAACGCGGGTAGGCCGATGTGCTTGTCTTTGCAGGCTGTTTTAGGATACAAATGAACTCAGTTTAACTGGTTCTCTAGATTAATTAAAAAAAAAAAATATATATATA
>NW_027115445.1:1298425-1302785 GCF_000696795.3 Halyomorpha halys | reverse complement strand
ACAATCTTATAGTTATAATATTTAACATGGTAAAACATTTAACATTTAACACATCATGAATACCCCTACTGTAGTCGTGAGTCAACTCCTGTGGGTTCTTGGAGCCCTCCTGAGGGCCAACCAGCCTCTTAAATTGGGTACCCTTAATTGGGTAAAAATCTGGCGGTTGAGCGTGATTCTGACCAAATCACCTCCTTGCACAACCGTTGGTCTAGTAACAGTACTTCTTTACAAAGTACTGTACCCCTGTTGTAGCGGTACAGATTTAATTTTAATTTAATATATATATTGTCACTGATGTTTCTAATGAACACTGGATTGACATATTTAATATACAGAGAACGTCTGACTATCAGATAGAACTTCTAAAAAACATATTGATGTAAAATACATAAATTTTAAATGTCTATCAATAATACGATGTACTATGCAGACTTAAGCTCAGTTTATCAAAAACTGTCATTCGTACGTTTCTTGGAATAACGATTGATCGATCTTATGTTTTGTAGTTAGGTTTATTAACTTGCAGAGACGTTAAATCGGATAACAATGGACCACATGATTTGCGGACGTCAATGCCATTTAGGAACAATTGACATAAAAACAAAATGTGTATGTAATTATTTACGCCAAATATGACACAAAATTAAGAAAATTTCTTATTTCATAATTTTGTAGGTATATTTTATGAAAAATATTAATAAGTGCAAATTCTCCATCTTCGAACAGTTGCCCAACTTTAACAATTTAATCGAGAATACTGAATGAGTTTACAGAATCTAGTGGGAGATAGACTCTCGTTCCTCCATACATCTAAATTACTATCGATATTATGCAATTGAACGGGAAACTGATTAAAATTACATGAGAATCCCCCTGAGAAGAATTATATGCACCGTCACAACTCCATTAAAATTCATGATAGGATTTTGAGAAGTGTGAAGGTCAATTTTATGGTCTAATATTTTTAAAACACGGGAAGCTATATGGTTTAGTAAATTTTGTACTTCAGTCTTAGCAACCGGTTCAATAATGCTGATACTTGATTCTAAACTGAGAGTGATCGAAGATTTTTGGAAGAATTACTTATTTCTGTTTACTTTCCAAAGAAAATACGACCAAATAATCTTCGCGTTTATTATATTAAGAACATCCGAGCAAAATTATTACGTCCATGGAACAAAAATAATTAAAAAATTAATTATTCAAAAGGGGCCAACTTCCAGCAAGCCTGCATATTTATAACCTGAAGAAGTCCTGTTTTATGAATTTCCTGTTATTTTTCAAGTGATTTTTGTAAATTGAAAAAAAAAATGCAATATAATCTGTAGAATCGAAAAAAATCTCACTTTCAAATTATGGTTATTCAACAATTGCAATCTAATCTCTAATCTAACATAAATTAAGGTTTAAAGAAAGTTAAAGTTTAAAACTGTCCAACTTTGACCTACTGTTTTAAAAATTTAGATAATAAAGTGTTATTTTATACAGAAAAATACCATACACGATCAATAAACGCCTATTATTTATATATATTTTTTTTTTAAAATAACAATGATCAAACTTTCATTTTCTGGCCAGATGCCCGAGTTTGCACTTCACTCATCCCAATGTGAGGTGTGAATAGCTTGACAACCACAGTACTTCGGGTATAAATCTTGTTTAAATGACGTAACTAAACTTAAAGGAAAAAATTAATGAGGTTACCGCATTCGGTCAACTCATTGCTGATTCATGAACCTAGTTTATGGCAAATCAACATAATTGGAGAAGTCATTCAGACTTTTGAATAGTGCAAACCTGTAGTTCATATAGTATATTAATCCATGGTGCAAACCTATTTTGGTAGCATATATAGTACTAATAAAATACATAAAGTAGTTTGTATAGTACAAACCTGTCCTTCATGGAGTTTTCAACTCAATATAAAAATAAATACAACTCATAGTGTCGTTCAAATAGTTGCTATTATAACGCAGAATTCAGAAATTGTTATATTTGTTATTAATGCACCCAACTACGGTTTCTTTTAATCTTTGTAACTGTTCATTCAAAATTAAAGAGTGGTAGTTCTTTTAAGTTTTCAGTTTCTAAAGAATCGTAGATATATAAATAATCTATGTTAAGAGTAGATTGTGTACAGGTTTAGCTGAATCACTCCATGCTAAATTTGGTTTCAAAAACTATCCGAAATTTATTACTAATTTATTTATTAGCTGATGGATTCCTAACATAAAAGTAATTGACATTATTTCTATGCGTGAATTAAACCTGTACATCAACAATCAGATTTATTTAATTTTAATGAGATCCATTGTTAAGTTCATAAAAGAAAACTAGTAATGTTTTTTTTTTCGGAATTAAATGAACACATTTTAACAGGAGCAGTTTATTGTTTAGATTTTTTTTTTTATTTCACTGTCATTACCTTTGTAGAGTCCGATGCACGATATTTGTAGTTTATATAATGCCAGTATTTTTAACGAATCTTTATATTTATAATTAATTAGTTGTAAATAGTTTATTAAATTAGGTTTTAATTTTTTGGAGCAGGACATTTTAATAATAAAACGTGTAAAGTTTAAAAAATAGACGATTCCAAGAAAAACATAGTTCTCATGAGCATTCAGGAAAAAGTGATACATCTCTTTGTATTCCTATAAGTGGAGTTTCCTAGGTGACAGTGACAGTGATTGCGAAAGGTGACCCAACCACTATAATCGTGTAAACTAACTGTCATATCAGAATATACTTGATAGTTGTTAGTACAATCGATTGCGCTTCGCGACAGAAATATATCACGTGGGGCCTGCACTTTGGTCTTCAAATAGATCTATATTATTAGCCAATCGGATTATTATATATTCGATACGAATTACGAATATTTTTGCAGTAACATTAACTTTAAATTATTAATTTTTAAAATAAGCTAACAAAAATAACTATTATATTTCTAAGATAAAATAAGTTCTACAAAAGTTAGTAAAAAAAAATAAATTAATAAATTGAAGAATATGGGTTTTAAAAGTAATTGTTTAAGGTAAAAACATTAAATAATCAATAATGATGCACTAACTATTAAGAAATGATCTTAGAGGATGCAATATGACAATAAAAATAAAAACATAAAAATGAGAATGCTTACCATTGACAGTGACATTGTAGTTGCTGTTGAAGTGCATCAGAGCAGATTTAGGTAGCAATGGTGGAATACTGCGAGCTGCAGTCCCCCACCTTTTTGCGCTGAATGTGAACTAAATTTCAACACCTAAACGAATATATTTTTCCTTAAAACCCATTTAATCTCGAGATCCAAGGCCATAGTGAAGGTAATTGTTTTTATACTAATAATAATTACCCATGGTCATAATAAGAGTGATTTTTACCACGGTTTATCTTACTTGTATATTATTAAGCAACATTTTTTTCCTGCTACTTGTGTACCTTCCTTAAGTGCAACCCGGACTTCCTATAGTTGCATAGAATCAAAAAATAATCTCCCACTACTTTTTATGTTAAGGTTTATCACCGTTTCTGGTAATAACATTATGAAGAAGTTTTCAGTGAAAATAAATTTATAAATAATAACCCTGACCATCTTCTTATATATAAATTTATAAAAGTTCAAATCATAATTGAAATATAATGAGGGAAATCAAACGATATAAATGAATGATTTTTACATACAGTTGAATTCCGCTTAGTTGGAGCTTCGGATTGACCGTCGGTAAAAAGGAAATGGGTAACTAAAGTGCTGAGAAAATACTGTTTGGAAATAGAAATAAAAACAACTAACGAGGAGAAGATGGTTGAGGGAGCGGTCAAAGAGAAACACAATAAAGTTGGTGTAACCTATTTTATTGTGCCAACGTTTCGGCTAGAGTTTCTAGCCTTCTTCAAGGTTAAGAACAGAACAAGATAACAACCACAGTAAGTATAGAAAATAAAAAAGAAAGTATAAACAGAATAACATAAAATGAATAATTTTACAAAATAGAATTAATAAAATGAAGTTATATAATGCAAAGAAGTATGAACATATTAGTTATTATTAATTTAAAAATTGAAATATGGAGAGAAAATGAAAATTGAGAGGAAGAAAATATATGTAACAATGATAATTAATAAAGAGGCAAAATATAAGTAAAATATACCATAAGAAATGAATAGAAAAAAACATTTTTGAAAACACCAATAATAATATAGTGAACATAACTTATAACGTGGGTAAGGAAAATGGAGAAAAGTGGAGAAAAGAAGGGGTGGTAAAATAAAGTAAGGGGAAAGAAAAGAAAAGAATAAAACGAGCCTGTTAGCTTGACAATCAAACGCCTAATGGATACTGCGCCAATGACGGCCA
>NW_027115445.1:1277664-1294133 GCF_000696795.3 Halyomorpha halys | reverse complement strand
AATCGAAGGTATGATTTAAAGAAAGAGAATGTTCCGAAAGTTTAGAGGCAGAATGATTATTTGAGGAAATAGAATATTTGTGTTGTTTGATACGGATGAATGAGAGAAGCGGGAAATAAAATGTATACATAGGTAATTGAAAAAGTGGGTATATATATATTCTTCCTCTCAATTTTCTCTTTCTTTCCATATTTCAATTTTTAAATTATTAATAACTAATATGTTCATACTTCTTTGCATTATATAACTTCATTTTATTAATTCTATTTTGTAAAATTATTCATTTTATGTTATTCTGTTTATACTTTCTTTTTTATTTTCTATACTTACTGTGGTTGTTATCTTGTTCTGTTCTTAACCTTGAAGAAGGCTAGAAACTCTAGCCGAAACGTTGGCACAATAAAATAGGTTACACCAACTTTATTGTGTTTCTCTTTGACCGCTCCCTCAACCATCTTCTCCTCGTTAGTTGTTTTTATTTCTATTTCCAAACAGTATTTTCTCAGCCCTCTAGTTACCCATTTCCTTTTTACCGACGGTCAATCCGAAGCACCAACTAAGCGGAATTCAACTGTATAACTTCATTTCTATTTCATTTCCTTAATTATGTTATTTTACCCACTTTTTCAATTACCTATGTATACATTTTATTTCCCGCTTCTTGTTATCTTGTTCTGTTCTTAGCCCTGAAAAAGGCTAGAAACTCTAGCCGAAACGTTGGCACAATAAAATAGGTTACATCAACTTATTTATGTTTCTCTTTTACCGTACCCCAACTATCACTCCTCGTACGTCATCCAAGGTCAACTATCTCTCATAATTAAAAAAACAACTAACCTTGATTTACTATATAAAAAACTGGTGCGGTGTATATATCACACACACTCGCGGACGCGCATAAACCATTGTGCAAGATTTGGTTATTTGTACTCAGGAGACTTCAAAACGTGTATTTCCGTCGAAAACTCGAATTCGAAATTTTGCACGATTTCATTGCTTTCCCATACTGTATATTCCATATACAGTGAAAGTAGAACTTCTAAATATTATTTTTTTATTTTGAATAGCTCCAAGAAATTTAACTTTATCAAATATAATAAATCTTACTTATCTTTAATGCGCGGTCATAAGGCTTTAAGTCACTTTTTGAGCATTTGAAGATTATGTCGTATAATAGCACCAAATCAGTGCTACAGGTTTGTAATAAGGTCTTTATGCTTCAGATAAACTTACTACTATTTGTTTTATAAAAATAACAATTACAAAAATGTCAATAATTAGATTTTACATAATGTTTTGAACTTTGTTTTTGCCCTCCTGAAAAATTCATATTTTCGACTTACGCCTTAATGGCCGGGCATCAAAGATATAATGAACACACAACCTATACACTAAGTTTTTATCGGCTTTTAATTTTTACCTACCTAATATGAGTTGAATTAATTTAGTAGTTTTTCTTTTATTCACTATTGATCAACCAGATCTCTCGTTTCACTTGCGATTTCTCAGGCCCGATAAGCGAGATTCTACTGTAATTACAAGTATAAATACTTGTAATACAGTGGAAAATAAAAATAGGGTGAGGGGAGGAGGAAATCCAAGAAGCTTAATGTGAGTAACTTTTACTCTCATGAAACTTAAATTTATACATCTTTCACAAGTACCGCCTTGATGTCAACTCTTTTTCAAAAAGGTCAAATACTGATGCACAATAGGGTAAATGGAGTTCAAAAAGGCTTGATACAGAATTTTCTGATATATTTGTTTTTAGTGAATTACTTCATGTTTTATGGAGTGCTATACAGGAAGAAGTCAAACAATTTTTTTATAGGAAATTATAAAAAAACATGAAAATGATTTTTTTTTTCTTTCGGCTTATAACTTGAAAACTTAATTTTTAAGATAAAATAATCCTATTTTATAATAAAAATGAGAAAATTACCAACAATTTATGTTTAATGTGAGGTTTTTGCACAATGGAGCTAATACCCTGAACAGCAGTTCAGTTTTTTCTTTTTTCAAAAAATGATAAAAACTTGTGTTTCAGATTAGGGATATTCTGATATTATGAAATCTATCATATCATATGATACACAGGTTTTGTGGTAAATCACACTGTCCATTATTATAAGTTAATCTAAAACCATCTTTTCAATCACTTTATATGCATTTCAGCACAACTAAAATTATTAACCGTTGATAACTAACTCCCTTGTTCTTAAAACTAAATAGTCAATTTGTATTCAAGTGATTTATATTGAATAATAAAATCCAGAACATGGGATATATGTAATTATTGGCATATATTAAAACAGGTTTAAATGAGCCATGGAAACTTAAGTCAATTGGTGAACATGACACCTCTGGAGAAGATATCCAGTATTGAATTTATATATTTCTTTATATATATTCCTAACTAACATACCATAACATATGGGGGTCTGTGGTATTTAGCTACTACCATAGAAAATAGATTATACATTTTTTAAAAGATTGGTTCCCAGAATGGAATCTTTTTCCATAGGGGCATTTCATTTTAAGAAAATTACCGGTACTCATAATTTTTTATTTTTGCTTTTCACCCAAAAATATCAAATAAAAATACACATAGAGTTCAAAAAGACTTGAGATAGAATGTTCTGATATATTTGTTTTTAGTAGCTTACTTCATGTTTTATGGAGTGTTAAACACAAATTGGAAGAAGTCAAACTTTTTTTTACAACAAATTATGAAAAAAAATCAAAGAATGAATTTTTTTTTCTTCTTTTATTTAAATATAAAATGCATTAAATGGGTAAAATAAATAAATACCATTTTTCTGGAACCCCCACCTACCATAGGAAAGTGGTTAGCCAGAAACTTAACCAAATCGAGGATCATGTACACAATTGGCTGAGGAGTCGCACTCTAACTTTTTATGAACAATGAATATCCAAAGCTTGAAAATCAGTGACAAAAGTGAGTAAATCATACAGAAATCTCCATAAAGAAATGCTGAAAGTATGATTATGGTTTCTGTGTAACATTAATCAATAAATTTATAAAAATTATTGTTTTAAAGTAAGTTGCCAGCGTAAAAAAAAATTACCAAACCCTGATTACTGAGTTGGATTGTGGATTGTAAAGAAGTAGTAGGATTGTCATGAAACACTATAGGTAATTCATCCCATACAGATTAACATTTTTCAAAAACAATTTCCTCTTTCCTTTGATGAAGGTGACTTTCTTCCTCAATAAAAACTAATGCAAACATTGCTAAAGTTCCTTCTAATAATCTAGTCATTGTTACCAAAATCACAGCCCTAAAAGTATTTTTACATATATTGTTATTTCTAATTGGATGTAAAGTATATATTAGAAGGAAATTTTATCCAGTTGTGTTTTATGTTGTTGTAAATTATATGCACAAAAATATGGTATGATTTTGTATCATGTATAATGAATTTTGTGGGTAATTTCTTAAATGAATTCCAAATTAAGTTCAAATTAAAAAACTTTAGGTATTATTTTTTATTGGTTGAACGCAGTGTAGATTAAAGTTAGTAACAATAAATAAAAAAGAGTAGTTATCTTTAGTTAAAAAATATATATATTATCAGTCACTAAATATTCTAAAAATTCACTAACATACTCAAAGAATGAGTATGTTTTACATTTGAAACTTCATGTAACAGATATAACAAGTACTATAAAATATCTATAAGGAAATCGTTGAAAAGTTTGTACTTTCTACATCAATCTTGCATTAATGTAATAATTGTTTAAAAGAAAAACTAAGAAAAAAGAAGTATAAAATTAATAGTTTTTCTAGCAGTAGATAAATTTCTAAAAATTAATACATGCATTTTGTTAAAATATATGGCAATATTTTTAAATTAACAAAATATGTTACAATATAGAATTGTACCTCAAAATACAATAGCTATCCTATCTACATGAACATCATTATAGAATGGATCAATCAGTCATAATAAAATTCAAAAAGAGAAAATCACATCAATAAAAATTACAAACAATAATTCAAATGACCAATAAAAATATAAAAAATACCATCTAAGTTCTTAAGCAACCAGTTATTGCAAATAGCAGGAACTAAAACAATTATTCAACTAAAGCAAATAGTTTCATTATAACTTTTTTTGTCACAAAATAACTGGATTTTTAATTTAATTGGAATTTACCTAAATAGTTTCTAAAAAAATCATTAATTGATATAATAATTAAGTAAAAAGAAATACAATTTTTAATTTCCTAATAACCATATAGAATATCATTAGAAAAAATTCATATTTTGTTTTTCAGGAGTTATTTTTTATGTTATTTGTCAATTTACAAGGGGAAAAAAATCCTTATGTAGTAACAATCCATTATTTATATTTATTGTTTAATTCTAAAATCTATATTCTTTTGGTTATAATTCTTAGATTATGGACAGAAAAAAACTTTTTTTTTAAAATGGATATTTATGAATAGTTTACTTTTTTTATAACATTTAAAAATCATAGTCCTAATAATACCTTAAAAAGTTAAATATAATGATTTTTATTTGAGAAAAATAATAAAGTTATAAAAAGGTTCAAAATTTACGTTACAACACTTTTTCTTCACAAAAATAAAAGTATTTTTTATTGTTTTGATTTGGTAGAATATTTCGTATCGGTCCCTAACAAAAAGTCAAGATTAAACATGTAAATTAAAATTCACATTATTTGTGCATTAAGTTTATAACTAACTATAAATATTAATCTAAATATACAGAACATAAAAACAATCCTAACATTTGATTAGTTTTAAATTATGGCACAAAACATAAATTAAATATAGCACAACACATATTTTACAATAATTATTCACCTATCACAATTTAAAATTTATGTATCACATTATCTACATGTATATATAAAAATACTTCTGAATTTTATCAACAGATACTTTAAATGTTTAAATGTTCAAAAGTACTTAATAATCACTGTTCACAGAACCTTGATTATAAAATAACAGAGAACAAGCCTCATCAAGTCAGGTCAGCACTAAGTCATGTTTCACAATTCAATTTCATATTTCTTCAATCGTTAGAATGAGAATCATTGTAAAATTTTGGAAGCCTATTATAAGATGTATTCATTAAAATAAATATTATTTCATTGACTTATCAATACTGTCAACTTTTTAATATTGCAAAAAATAAAATAAAAATATATTTCTACTTAAAACATGTCATGTTATATAGCTGTTCAATTTTTTTTTTTTTTTAAAAAAAGCACAAGGAGTTGCATCAAATAGTAATAACGGTTTTCGAACATAAAAATCCAAGATGACTATATAAATTTGAAACATTTCTGTTTATCATGAGGTATTCTTGTCTTGAAAAGAACAGAATCAGCCCTGAACTGGGTATTCAACAAAGGTGTATACCCAAATACCTAAAAACATAAAATATATGTCTTACACAAGGAAAGAATTTAAATTAACTTAGTAAGTTAAATTAATTATAACTTAAATTAATTTAGTAGGTAGTTTTAAAGGAACTCTGAATAAAAAATTAATATTTTTTTTAAGTTTTCAAACAGTCACCACCTTTTATTTTTATTCCTCTTAATAATAGTTGGCAGACTCATCTATTTCTATCAGTAACTATACACAGTTTTCATTAAGGTAATCAAAAATTGGGATAAAAAAACTGATTTTATATACAATAACTGAACCTTTATGGTAATAAATTTTACTTCAATTTGTATTATCAACTTCAATATAACACCAATACCAATTATTAAACCATGAAATATAACTGAAGAAGAATAATGTTAAAAAAATATTACCTGAGTAAAAAAATTAATACATTTATGTCGTTCTTGAAAATGTGTGTCATCTTCTGAAAGTGATACAGGACATCCAGGACACCTGAAAGTCCATCTTGAAGTCACCTAAAATAGCATTACATATTAAAAAATTAAATAAACATTAAAGTTAATAATAAAGCAATTTCAACAAGGCTTGGTTCAAAATATTTTCTGGTATATAATGGTCATTCTTGAAAGACTTATGAAAATTAGAATGATAGAAGGATTTAATCTTTGTTATTTGTAAGTTTCTTCAAAAACGTGAGACAATGTTCTTTTATCATGACCAGTAAGACACCATTAGAATAAGCTTAATACATTTTATCCCAAAGAATTAGTTCTTCATTAGGGCTTCCTCAAATACCCTGATGCTGTTTACCTCAAAGCTAAATCAGAGCATTCAAAATACAAATACTGGCCAATAAACTTTAAACAACATCAAAATCTAGACCAAGTTTGCCACCTCCTTTAAAAACATTAACAGAACATAAAAGTATGACTGAGGACAGGGAAAGAGAGGGAAAAAGAGAAAGGTAAATTAAACAATTCCTGTCAATAGATGTACAAAGAACAATGATTAAGGAAATATACATTCAAAATATCTTTTTACTATAGACACTTTAGTTTTTTCAAACCTAAAATTAGTAGCTAACACAATTTAGAAAAAGTATATATATTTATATATTTTTTTTTTTTTTTTTTTTATTTTAGTTGGCTCTACAAACCTTGCAGATCTTTGGCCGCCCAAACCAGACTTCTCCACGCCTGCTTATCTTCGGCTACTGCTTTCCAGTTTGCTGCAAGCAGCTCTTCCGCATATTTGTTAATTCTGTCCATCCACCTGGTTTCTTCCCTACTATACTAGGCATTCATAATTATGTAGAGGCGTCCTGATGGATTGCTTTGAGCCACACGTCCCGGCCATCTTAAACTCCTCATCTTCATATCATGAGATATTGACAGACCAGTCTTTCAGTTCACTGTTAGTTCTTCTCCTTCATGTGTCAAGGCTCTGATTACAGATTGCTCCTGTAATTCTATGGAGGACTTTCCATTCATATTTCTCGATTCTGCTTTCTAGGATACCTGTTAGAGCCCAGGTCTCGCAGCCGTAAATCAGAGCTGGCTTTATCATGGCATTGTTCACCCTTAGTTTCAAATTTTTGAGATTATTTGGGATTTCAGTATTCTTGGCAGAGAGAAGAAGGCTCTGTTCGTGCTCATTAAGCGCTGGTCTATATTAGTTCTTTGATCATTGATTGACGCTATTGTAGAATTGAGGTATTTGAACCTGCCCTTTTGGAAACAATTTTCCACCCACACAGACCATATCGTTAGGGTGGATTTTTCGGCTTACAATCATATAATTTGCTATATCTTCATTTACTAGCAAGCAGATTTCCTCTACTTCTATTAATAGAGTCTTTCCATATCATCTTGGTTACTTCCTAGGACTGCAATGTTGTCCGCATACATAAGGACTTTGTTTCATTTGACGAGCACTCCACCATTATTATTACTATATAATATATAATAAAAATATATATATTACATATAATATAAAATATATAAGGGTATATAAATATAAAAATATTTTTTATCTCTGAAAAGGAAAATCCACTGCACAGATAGTTAACAAAATTTGCAGTGTGTATGATGATGATGCCTTAGGATAAAGCAATGTACGTAAGTGTTTTGCTCAATTCAGAACCGGAAATTTTGACTTGGAAGACGCAAAGCGCTCAAGTCGTCCATCAACTGTTGATGATGACCAAATTCAAGCATAGGTCACAGTAATATAAGGGTTCCTCACAATTTGACAGAAAAGAATTTATTGGACCGCATATCCATTAGTGATTCCCTCCTGAAACCCAATGTTTATGATCCATTTTTAAAGAGGTTGATAACTGGGGATGAAAAGTGTGTCCAGTACAATAATATTGTGAGGAAAAAGTCCTGAGGAAAATGAAGTGACCTGACGTTAATGACTCAAAAAGCAGTATTACATCCAAAAAAGGCTATGCTATGCATTTGATGGGATTGGAAAGGTGTCCTTACTTTATGAGCTCCTCCCGCCCAACTAGATCATTAATTCTCCAGTATTCTGTTCCCAGTTGGAACAGTTAAAGGCAGCGGTTGAGCGAAAGTGTCCAGCATTGGCTAATCGCAAAGACATAGTTTTCCATCATGATAATGCCTGTCCTCATTTGTCTTTGCAGACTTGGCAGACATAATTGGAGTTTGGCTGGGATATGATCCCTCACTCACCCTATTCACCAGACCTTGCCCCAACAGATTTTCATTTATTTTGGGCCTTTCAAAACTCTTTTAACAGGAAAAACTTTAATTCGCTCAAGGACTGCAAAACGCACATAGAGGAGTTTATTTCACAAAAATCTGAGAAGTTCTGGGAGGACGGAATTAAAAAATTACCTGAAAGTGGCAACATGTAATAGATCAAAATTGGTCATATATAATTGATTAAAAATATTTACAAGAATCTATAGTTTTGATTGAAATAACCAGTAAAAAACACTATGAACTTTATTTACAACCCGATAATATGGATATATCATTAAAAATAAACAATATAATCAATTAAAATTAAATACAAACCTTGACAGGAGGTTTTCTTGTAATGTGGGAAACAAGAAAATTCATGGCTATGTCTTCACAGTTCATAAATTCATCAACCTTGTCCTTAATAGCTTGGGGCAGCCAATGAGTATAAAGATACATATAATATTTGTGAATAAAGGCTGCTCCTGAAATTAAGGTTGATATAGTTAAATAAAACATTACATATAATACTTCAAGAATGTAAATATGGCCATCAAATAGAGAAGTAAATAGATTTTATAGCTACTGTAATCGAAATATCATTTTGATAATAGAATTAACAAGTAAAGATTAATGCAGTATTAAATTTTAATACATACATTAACTTGAATTTCAAGTTTAGGTTACCAAGATAACTTTTCAAGTAAAACAAACTTCACAACCCAGGAAAAATAACATCTTTGGGAATAATGTGAAACATGATAGAAAATTTCCTCCATTAAATTTACATGTAACATTTTTACTAGAATTGCTTAATATACTTTAAAATTATTATGATGATTGTGTAAGTATAAGAAAGGTTGTTCATTCAATTTTATTCACATAGTTACTTTCCTTTGTTGTTTCTTTGGGGTGGAGGAGACAAAATTTTGATTAAGATTTTTTTTTTTCTCACAACATATTCAAAACTGCTCTTTATTCTAATCTATTCTATACCATAATCTATTCTATGCCATTCTATATATAAACTACTCTAATCTATTCTATACCATAAATTTAATATCCAAATAAAATCTTACCAGTTAGAACCATAGAAAGTTCACATGAATAATTAGAGTTGTATAACCATCCACCGTAGTTAAGATCTAGAGAATGGTATCTTCCTGGAAAACCAACAATCCTGTCTCGTTCTTCCCTCCAAACTCTAGAAAATTAACAGATGTAATATTAAAGCTAAAATATTAATTAATATTTATTAGCATAAATATCTGTAGATATAACAATAGTAGAATCAATTCATAAATGTCAATTCGTTATAATGAAACAAATCTATAAAATATTATTTTGTTCATTCTTAAGCTTCTATAGAAAAACTGTTATTGATGAAAGTAATGGTTCTCAAAAAAAAAAAAAAATAATAAGAACATGTGTTAACAGAAATTAATATCAAGACTTAACCAAATCTCTTAACAAAATATGTAGTAAGAGAGTGGAGCAAGCACTAACTAGCAGAGTAGTGTAAGTGGTTCTGAATCAGGAGGCACAGAGAACCAAAGTAAGAGCTCGTAAAAAATATTTAAGATCACTGAAATGGTTTTAAAAGAATCTGCCAACATCTCAGACTAAAGTGAAGGTAATGCAGGTGCTGACAGTGAGCAGAGTGTATCACACTAGGTCACCATTTGAGCAAACCTAATTATTCTGAGATTCTGGCATAGTTTGGCTTCAAGGAAGAGCTATTCATCTCTTGTGATTTTAACAAATTTTTTCAAACCAATATAGTTCTGTAATGTATTAATTAGAGCAAACATAGCTTTACTTGGAATTTTCAGAAATATAGTGTATATTACTTAGTATCACTGTGGTTTTATTGTAACCTTAGTTCTTTATTGACTCCACAGAAAATAAATAATTTCAGTTGAAAAAGTTGTAAATATCAAGACCCTACTATATTAGGTACACAATCACAGTACATAATATTTTATTAAATACCTAAAACCGAAAATGATCTCATCATGCCTCAGATGAGCATCATCATCAATTTGGAGAACAGCTTCAGTTTCAATCGCTTCATATGGCAAAAACCTATTATTAAGACTATTTCTGCTTCCCTTCACAACCTGAAATAAAAATATAGCATTATTTTTATTAAAATAGAAAAAAAAAACAATGATAAGATATGCAATAATCGGAGAGATCAGCGGCTATTAGAAAAAGAGGTTTAATTCCGGTAAATGAATAAAAATTTTCTAAAAAAAAAAAAATTGTTTTTCCATGTTCTTAAAAATCAACTGGTGGAGTTTTGTAAATAACATATCAATCTATGAAATTAGTCTCACTTATTGTAGTTACCACCTTTAAAAATTATGATACAACTTTGGAACTTAGGCAAGTAATAAAATAGATGTTGAGGATTCTAAAAATACAATATCTGTAAAAAGGGCTTTTGAGAACAAATACCATTTTTCCAGCTACCCCTTCAATTAACTCTTTAAGAGATAATATCAGAGAGATGTAACTAGTAAAGCATTCTTTAGGTATAAGTGTAGACCATCTAAATGAGTACTAGACAACAATTAAGTAACAACTCCGTTTCAAGCAAAGTAGGGATCAGGATTTTAATTTTTACTTTGAAATAATGCAAAGGTTTGACTTATTTAACTCATTTTAAAAATATTTCCAGGTAAGTAGTTAGGATTAAACTAGTTAAATAAGTTGAAAAGCAGATACCAATTTACTTAAAATCAAATTATTTTAAATGGCCAACCTACTGATTTTAATATCAGTACAAGTAATAACTAGGGATCATCATAGTATGATAGGAAGATTCTCCACATTTTGCAGTTACCTAGTTGAAGTTATGGAATTCACTTTACAATACTATAATGATAGTAAGAACTATGTATAACAACATTAATAACATGAAATATAAAGGTATATTTTATTAATTACAAGTAAAATATGTCTACTAGATTTCCAATTGGCAAGCAAAAGATAATTAGTTTTAAAAAGTAGTCCAAGTCCAGATCGATGAGTGTTGGAGTAAATGCTGTAAAATAATAATTTTGTTTTTAAACTAAAACATGATTAATTTAAAATAACTAAGATGACTTGCATGAACTGGCACTCCGATCTCTGGCCACCTCAAATCTTGTAAAGGAGGTCTAGGTGAATTCCACACAACTACCACTTTATTCAGATAAGGTAGTCCATGAAGACTGTTGAGAGAATTCATGAGAACCTATGAAAAAAGTAAAAAAATAAAATCAACAAAATATTGAAACAATGCTCATAAATATAGTATTTATTTACTATATTATTAAATATTAATTACATATTTATTAAATTAAGTCGACTGATTCTGTATGCAATTTTTTAAATATCATTATGAAAATAATATCAACATCAGAAACTGAAACAATTAGTAAGGCCACTAATGTGTTTAGCGATATTGTTTATTTAACTTCCAAGCACATCAGCACGAGCTGTTTGGATGGATCTTAGCATTATTACAAAAAACAGTAGTATAAACATAGTTGATTTTTATAACAACTTACATTGAAGAAATAACATTTCAAATTAAAGTAAAGAAAACAAAAACTAGGTAATTGATTCCATATTTACAAATATATAAATTAAATGATTAAAAAATAAGAAATAAAAGAGAAGGAAAAAATAATAATAATAAATAAATACAAGATAAAATAAATAAAAATAAAATATCTTATACACCATCATTACAACATTTACATTCAGCCTGGGCAACTCCAGACAGAGCTCTTCCACCCACATGTGGAGGAGAGGGCAGGACTCCAGAAGATCCCGGCACTTCTCTCTCAACCGCATAACTAGTATTAAAAGCCAGTGGAAGATGAATGAGGGCACAAGTCGCAGATACTCAGGACTTGGGTAGAGAATCTTGTCATTGCCAGAACTCCAATATAATTATTTATAATAGGCCTCTGGGCCACTGCCGTTCAAAGTTCTTGGAGAATCGTAGGGTTGGGTAATGCTAGATAGAGATTGGGCAAAGGGGTGAGTTTCTCAAGGAAGATGGAGAATCTGGATTTAATAAGGTCTGATGAAAATGGGATATTAAGTCCATGATGTAGGATATTGATGGTTACATAGCAAGGAGCATCGGCTATTGTTAGGACTTTGGACTGAAAGGATTCAACGATTTTGGGTTTTTAGCTGTCCCCCACATTTCTAGTCTATAAATCCAAATAGGTGTTATTATTGTTTTGTAAAGTAGTAATTTGATGTCAATTGAAAGCTGTGATTTTCTACTTGTAGTCTCGAGAATTATCCAAATTGTCAGTTGAGTTCTTTTCTTTTAAGTCTAGTATCTGGATTCCATGTTAGTCAAAAACTATAAATATATAGCAGAACAATAAATGGAAATATATTAAAATATCATATATATTTATAAAAATTAATTCAAACTAAACGTTAAAATAAAACAAAAATGTAAAACGCTACCTGTTCTCTTTCATACGTTAATATCACTATTGTAAACTGTTCTCTAGGAGAATTCCCTCCAAGACTTTCACTGAACTCCTTACCCGAACCACCAGCACCTGCTCCAATAGGTCGAAACCCCATACCAGAACCTACAAAACAAAATTTTCCTAAATAACAACAAATATACAGCACAATAACTATTTTACTTCTTCACCACCAAAGGTAGGGAAGCTTTATATTCATACATTAAATGGGAAAAAAAATATGTCCTCATACATTTTAGGCATCAAGGAATGAATTCAGGTTCTGTGTTTGTATGTTGGTTCATAGCCAAATTTGTGTTCAGCCATAATCATTCAAACTGTTAATCTAATGTTGATAAAATTTTCAGTGACTTGTTTATGCACGGGTAAATGAATTTCCCTCGGCACACTTGTATGTTGAAAATAGCTTGTCTAATTTGGAGGAAAGTTGGTAAAATAAGCTTAGAATCAATTTTATCAGAGTTCATCTACTTCTTTCCCTTAACAATGCATACAAGTTTTTTCTTGACATAGCCTCCTCCTATTTTATCCACATATTACAAATCAAATTTATAAAAAAATAAAATTTATTCTTAAACCTTGAAACACTGAAAATTATATAACTACCTACCTATTCAAATAATTAATTAACCAACCTAAATTAATTTGATAAGATAATAAACATTATATCATACAACATGTATAATGTTTATTATCTTATCAAATTAACCAACCTAAATTAACATAATACATTTTTATATACTAGAAAAAACAATTAGCAGTAGAAGATAAGGGGCTATGAAAAAAATATATAAATAAAATATGTTGTTATAGATATAAACCTTAAAAGATCAAATTTATTGTACTGCTGGGGATAGAAAAAAAAATGTCTTTACTAAAAAAAATAATTGTTACTCAGTAGAGATGATTAGGAAGCTAGCACACTTAGCAGATTTTTATTGTAAACAAGAAGCTAACATTTTTAAAATATATATTTCTCTCTGATCTCTAATATCTTATCTCATTGGCGCAACCAGCAGGTATCTAATGGAAAAAAAAATTCCAGAATGAAATGTACCAGTGGAGATTTCTTTGAGTTTGTTCATGTAGTAACAATAGATTCATGTAGTAAACAAATAGTTAAATTAGAAATTTAATAATTTTATCAATCAAAATTATTCATACAGTGTAGAAATAAGGACCTAAACAGCTAAGTACAGAATTCCTTTTATTAAAATACATAAATACAACACTACTAAACTAAGACTCTATGTGACTACATAAAAGATTATTATTTTAGTAATATGAGTACACCTAACAGTACTGAATTTAAATTGTTATTTACCAATGAATTTCGCATCTGATGGCAAAACAGGATCAAAAGGTAGCTGTGGATACTGTCGAAATGGATCACCCCATACATTCCACATTTCATAACCCTAAAAAAATATGAATAAATATAATAAATGTACATAAATATATGATTGTAGTAATCAAGAGAATAATTAAATTACCTGGGACAGAAATATAGAAAAATTCCTTCTGAAAGCTGGAGATGGATAAGGGGGTTCTAAGGGACCAAGGTTTTCTTCAGGTTCTGCATCAGCCACAACTGGTTCAGACTTCAATGGCTGAAAATTGGTAAGAAGAGTCCAGAAAATGTTTTGTGATTATTGAGACTATTATTTTATAATAAAATAAATAATTTTAAAAATGATATCGCTATATGGGCAATATTACTTCAATAATATTTATAATTTCTTCTTCTTTCTCATCCTCCTTAAGTGCCTTTCAGCGTGGAGGAGCCTCTAACCATTTGGTCCAAATTTCTCGGTCTATGGCAAGCATCTTCAATTAAGCCAACATTTTCCCTCTTTCCAGTCCCAGTCGTTGGATATGTAGCTGGCATATAGCTCCTACTAAGTCTGTCTCGTCTCCTACCAGTCGGCCTTGCCTCCATACATTTTCTTGGCTCTCTGTCTTCCCTGCTGTTGCTGTTCAACCACTGATTTTACTGAGGAGATCTGAAGTTCTTCTCTTATTCTTTCATTCCTTATCCTATCTCTCCTAGTTTTGCCCAATATTCTTCGCAAAAATCGCATTTCAGCAGCCGTAATCCTACTCATATGCTTGTCTTGGGTCACCTAACTTTCACTGCTATAATGGAGCTTGATATCCTTCCCTACCTCCCTCTTTCCCACAATAGTATTGCATATCGGGTAGTAAGTACTATTTGCTTTATTTATCCTATTGAACACTTTTTGGTCTATTTTGCCAGATTTATTGAAAATTGTTACAAGGTAGGTATAGAAATCCACTGTTTCCAATACTTCATCATTCCACACTATTTGTACATTGCCCACGTCCACTTCATCTCTGGCAACAGTCATAACCTTGCTCTTGCAGGTGTTAATACTCATTCCTTTGAGGGCGAGTTCTTCTCGCCATTCTATAATGGCCTGTTGCAATTTTTCCTCAGAGTCTGTCACCAGCATGATATCGTCTGCATATAGAAACACCTGTACTTGTAGCGTCCTCATGTTCCACGTACCAACTACAGTCCAAGCCGTTCTTCTCCTGTATATTTTGTGAATTTCATCCATAAAGACAATAAATAATAATGGACTGAGGCTATCTCCTTTTTTCAGACCTCTTTCCAGAGAAAATGGCTTTGACTCTCAACTATTAATACGAACTAGCTTTGATAGGATTTAATCGCTTCCAGGACGTCTGCGGGAATTTTTTTGGATCTAAGTTCCCTCCGGATTTCATATCGGGATACTGAATCAAAGGCAGCTTTAAGGTCCAAAAAAAAGCAAAGAATTGCTCTGATTTCTATCCCATACCTTTTCTAAAATAGTTCTAAGAGCGAATATGTGATCCTAGGTCTTCTTCTAGTTTTGGCTCTACCAGTGCCCGTAACCTTCTTTCTAGAATAGTGGTGAATAGTTTATACGTTACTTGGGATAAGTATATTGGTCTGTAGTAACTACATTCTGTTGGCTTGTCTGCATAATGATATTTATTATAATCACATCTTTCTATTATAATCAAAATCACAATCTTTCTTATGAGTTGGCACTATGATATTATATTCCCAGTTGTTAGGAACCTTACTGTCCCATATCTTTTGAAAAAGTGCTTGCAGTGATTTTGTCATTTCACTACCTTCATATTTGATAATTCTAGAAAAATTCCATCTCTCCCTGGTGATATTTATAATTTAAAGTATCATTTTTTAAATAAATTACCTATAAAAATTAATCATAAAATAGTATATAAATATTTATATGAAACCATTTTTTTAAACAGTGGATTTCTTAATCAAAAAATTTAAAGGTACTCAAAGAAATAACAAATAAAATGCAGCAACTATCATCATATTTTAGAAGTAATAAGTTACTGAGAACTAAATATTATTATTGCTTATGATTTCTCAACTCGAAATATTTCTTAAAACGTACTATAGATGGTCTTGGGACAGTTGAATACATTACCTGAAAGCCTTCCGGAAAAGCAGACGGTGCTGGACTTTCAACAGCAGGCGGTGGAGGAAGCTGTAGCCTGTCCCTTATTAGGGCGAGCAATGTGTCAACAATGGCCTGTAGGGAAGATGCATAGCGCTCCCAAAGTAATCTTCCTTGCCGCTTCATATACAGGATATCTGAATCAGGGAGAGATCGGACAAAGAAATGAAGCTCAGGTATTCGAGGGAGTGATATTCTTAAAGCTGCTCCTCTCCATCTAACCACCTTAAATAAGAGGAAAATTATATTTAATTTAGTAAATAAAAAATGAAAAAATCTCAGAACATATTTGCTTTGTTTTTAAATAAGTTTTAAATATTTTTTTTTAAAGTTT
>NW_027115445.1:1267000-1277614 GCF_000696795.3 Halyomorpha halys | reverse complement strand
GTACAATAATTACTTTATTGCTTTAGGATACATCCCTTTCACAATACATATTTCTTGCTATTTATTACATAACAATTACCAACATTTTGGTAAAGAGAAACTGAAAGAAAAAAACAAAACAGTATTGAAATAAAATAAAATACATATCATTGATGAATTTTTACAGCAATATATGCTTGGTTCTATCATGTTCATACCTACAGATCGTTTTGTTTATACAATTTCTTATTTCTGTTATTCATGAGTTTAAAGAGTTAGGGCAATATTGGATGAAATCATGGGTCAATTTATATATGTATTCATGTATGGTGTATATATTTGGTTTTGAGCATATTTTCAGTTATTCCAGTGTAATAGTATCAACAGTTATTAACAATATTGAGGCTTTTTTTTTTTTTTTTTTTTTTTATACTTGTAGTTTTTTCATGTTGGTTGAGTTAGTGAAGCTCCCACATATGGGAACAGGCATATGTTATGATAGGTCACAGTACTGCTTTATACTGAGAAAGAGGCTCAGAGAGAGAAAAATAAATTGTTTTCATCTGCATGCAAAGTAGAAATAAGCAAAGAATGATAAAAGGGGGGTCAATTTCAAATTGGTTTTCTAGCTCAAAAATGAAAATTTCTACAAACAGAGATGTTCTCAAGCCACGAAATTCACCAACACAATCACTGGGAATCAATCAAAACACACAAGGTCTGATAACCCCATTTAAAGAGCAAAGCACCTGCTGTTACAAAAAGATTATTTTCATACCTGCCTCACTGACATTATTTCCACAAAAAGGTTAAAATCTTGTGAAAAATACATAAATCTTTATGAAATAAACCGTAATTTGAAATTACTACCTCTTCGTATGGTAAAGGTGCATCTCCAATAACAACTGGGATTGCTGCATTTTTTAAAGCTTCATAAAGACGTGCACCGAGCACAGGACTACTTGATTTTGCAGGTAGTAACACGAATGTACTCTGTTTGATCAAATTAGCCCGAAACTCTTCAGTACCACATAATCCCCACTCTCCAGGACTATTAATAACTGTTTCATCAGCAGAGCATTGAGTATCAATAAGGATTTCATCTGATGTTTGAGATATATATGATTCCAGTTCACTCACTAGAAAAAAAAAAGAAAACTTCAAATAGTAAACACACTTTATTTGAATGGAAAGAACAAAAGGAACTAAACCACAATCATCAAGTTTAAAAATTATAAATATGAGAGAAATTAAAGATAATAATTACACAATTAATTTCTAAAATAATCAGATACTAATTATCCAAATTATTCAATCCTTTACCAGAAAACATTTTCTTGGTTTCTGTTGGTACTGTTTAAAATCATTTAAATTTTAAACATTCCAAAATAAAGTAATGAAATCTAAATTATTTTCTATGAACAAAAATTTATTGAATCTTACTATTAAAATATGAAGGAGAATGAACTGGTGGGACGCCCTGAAAAGAAAACAGGTATCGCCTCCTAGCTGGGAGCATACTGGCTGCATCTGCCCAAACATCTCCACCTGGTGGTCCTGAAGCAACTCCTAATACTACATCAAAATCTGAAAATAAATTCCACAACTTAATTCCTAATCATTACAGAACAATGATAGTATATTCTTCATACAACTTTAAATTCAACTACTGATAACATCAAGTAATGATAAGAATAAAAATTAAAATTATTTATAATAATAGATTAAATGAAAACAAAATGTAATAATGAGCAGTTGCCAGACAGCTGGTGACTAATTCTTTCTCTCACATGGTTTAGTGTCCTTTTTTTTTTCATCAGCCAGAAGAGGAAGGAAAAGAGGGTAACCTATCATATTATTCTAGGCAAAATAAAGAGATCATGATTTGTTCCATGAGTCATTAAGCCAACATAAAAGCCATAAATTGATGTATTATTTCATAAAAAACAAAGATGTAGTCAAACAAATTAAAAGAAAAATTCCATAGACCTTGGTCTTACTTTTGAGTAATATGGTTTTCATTGGGACCAATCCATTTCCAAAAATTTTATATTTATCCTAAAACAATTAGCAAATATACTGCATAAAGATAACTTACAAATTTATATTATGTTAGCTTTCATTAACTTGGTTATTTATACAACATTATTTAAAAATTAGGGACAAAAATAGTAGAACAAAAACATAAAATATTTATTTAGAATCATGGCAGCATTCCACCTAACTAAGCAAAAAAACATAAAAAAAAAACAAACGCCTAAAGATGAAAAATAACAAAGGCCAAAAGACTATATTTTGCTGACACAACAAGAACTGGTTTTAGGGTATTTAGATCTCCAGAAAGTTCCCACCTTGGGTATCCTGGCTTATAAAATCTTTAGCTAAAGTGATGATTAAGAATAGATTTAATAATAGACTAATACCTCTCCTGAAATGAATGTGAGTGAACTGAGCTATCATAGCCCGACCTGTCTTAGCGTTGGGCTCTAAAGAACTCTCCTTCCTAAGGTCACTTCTTGATAAATGAAGAAGAACATGGTTACGGCCTGAAAGAAACCATAACAAAAAACAATAGTAATTCTAAACTTACAAATTACATTACAAGTTACAAATAAATAATTAGAAACCAGCACAATCCGGAATAAATTATTTTTAAAAACTTTGAAAAACTTAGCTTCCGATTATAAATCTGATTAAGGAATGTTGTACATGACAACAATGACAGAAGAAATCTATTTTGCATCAAAAACATTTCCTAAAAATGTAACATTTTAGAAGGTTAATAATTTTCCCATTAAAATACTTCTAAAAAGTAAAATGTTTAATAAACAAGAGTAGTATTCTGAATCCTTTATTTAATCATGAGTAAATGATACTTATACTTTTAAATATCATGTTTCAAAAGATATATATTAAAATTATCTACCCACAATTAAAAAAAAAAATGACACACTTACTAGCAAAATTGTTACTAACCATCGCCTCCCCAGTAGGGTAAATGTATGAGATGGTCCAAATTGGGGTGATCACCTTCTCCTACAAGAACAAGATAAACGCACGCATTGGCAGCACTGGTGGTAAAATGCGGATTGTAACCCACAGTCTGCACAACAGCTGTACGAAGGAACTGAGAAGCGGGAAAGGAATTCGTATCATAAAGGAAAACAGGAAATCCAGAAGCTAATGAACAGCGGGAATGATCAAAGCAACTTGTCATGGTGCAAGATAATGGATTGATGGGAGGAGGGAAAAAAGAAGGAGTAAACGAAGCTAAAATAGGTAAAGGGGGAGCCAGCTCAGGACTGTTTCGCTGAACTGCTTCCTTTTGTGCCACTTGTGCCTGCGAAAAAATATTCCCTAAAATTTAGATATAACTTAATTAATCCATTTTTTAAATAAAAATATATAATACTATTTATTACATAATATATTATAATAAACAATTCTATTTAATCAAATTTATTTTAACAAGATTAGAGCAAGTAAAAACTGATGCATGCAATATTTCGAAGATGGATGGATGGGCTCAGGCTACCAACCTTATCTAACTAGAAAATTTTATTTAATGGGAATGTAAATCGAACAGAATAGGATGGAAATCCTACCAAAATCTCAATCCATATAACCATAAAAAAAAATATTCAATTCAATTGTAACAAACTTAAACAAAAAACTGTACAATAACAAAATATACCAAATGTTAATAAGTTAGCTCACAGATGGGGAAAAAATAAACTACTCCTTTATGCCTTAAAAGTTGATGAAATGAAAAACCGTTTTATTATTCTGGGACTAAGTTCCTTTGGAATAATTTTGAGGTTAAATTATAAACTAGCCAGAACAGTGTGGCCAGACTAACTTATAATTTATATTACAATTATAAGAGGAAAAAAACAACTAGTTTCGATATTTAAAAATAATATATGCATATTTTAAATATAATATTCATCCTGTTTGGAGAAGGAAAAGAAGGTTGAACAGAAGGGACTTAAATGAGGGAGCAGGTGCATGGCGTATTGTAGAAGGAATGGAGCAGAGTTGGGCAAAAATTCGATTGACAAGAGACGAATACTTTTATATTCAAAGTTTTTATTCAATTGACAAGAGACGAGTACATTTTTATTTGAATAAAAATACGACTAAACAATCCGAATAATTTTTTATTCGAATATTTAAAACATTATTTCAATCGAAAAAAAAAATTAGTTGAATGAAAAATTAATCGAATACAAAATTAGTCGAATACATATTATTCGAATAAAAATTTGATTTTTTTTTTTAAATTCACCTATTTTTTTACCACCTTCAATTTCTAATGTATGAGGGTCCTATTTCACATATATGATAGATGCAAACCGAATATGCTATCGATTTTAAGATCCCATATCGATTTTTTAAAATTTCTTTTAAGTTAAAATAAATCGATAGAATTTTCATATTCTACATAGCTCAAAACATAAAGGGACCCTAAAATGTTGGAAATCAAGAAAGTTCAAATAAATCGATAGGCAATCTTAAAATCGATAGAATTTTCTTATTCTACATATCTTAACATATATAAAGAGACCCTAACATGTTAGAAATCCAGAAAGTTAAAATTAATCGATACGCGGTCTTAAAATCGATAGAATTTTCATATTCTGCATATCTCATAACATATAAAGGGACCCTAACATGTTAAAAATCAAGAAAGTTAAAATAAATTGATAGGCGATAATTAAAGCGATAGCATGTTCATATTCTACATATCCCGAAACATATAAAGGGATCTTAACATGTTAGAAATCAGAAAAGTTAAAATAAATTGATAGTATTTTCATATTCTACATATCCCAAAACATAAAAAGGGACCCTTATATGTTAGAAAACAGAAAAGTTAAAATTAATCTATACGCGATCATAAAATATATCTATTTCTAGCTGTAAGACCAAAAATGTCATCTTTACAATGTATTTTTTAGATTGTTATTAAATGATTAACCATTCAAATACAAATGTATTCGAATGGTTAATCATTTAATTTTTCGAATAAGATATTATTATTCTATTAAATGGACGAATATAAAAGTATTCAAATGGTTAATCGAATTGTTTTGCCCCAATAATTGATTATTCGTGTAAAATAATGACGAATAAAAAAGTAATCGGATGGTTATCATATGTTTTGTACGAATAATTGATTATTGGAGTAGAAAATTCAAGAATAAAAAAGTATTCGTCTCTTGTTATTCGAATAATATTTGCCCAACTCTGGAATGGAGTTACAGTGGGAGACAGCTTGGGTTTATCGAACGCAGCAGTTTGGTGAGGTGGGATGTAGAAGTCAGATGGATGGAGCCTGATAGTACAAGGTTGGAAAAAGGATTTGAAATGCAGGTTTTGAAAGAGGGCATTGAGTTCTAATTACGAGGAATAAAAAATGCTGACACCAGGGCTCTGTTTCATAATGAAAGCTAATAGTATTAGTTCATAGTACAAGTGTAGAAACTAGTGTGGTAATAATACTAATACTTATTTTTTATGATAGGGATGACTATTAGTGATATTACAGGAATTAAAAAATACTAAAGTACAAGTTAATATTGTACAAGTCAGTGTAATTGAATCAAGATAAATCTACAAGACTAATAGTATTATTTTGTACTTTATTATGAAACAGGGCCCTGAAGGAACGACAAAGTCACTTGAAATTGCTTATCTCAGGTAATCTCAGAAAAAAATTGTATTGAGAAAGTTATAAGACCTTACAGTTTAGCTTCGAGTTCACTAGAGAGTCCAATATATAAAACAAGAAAGGAAACAAAGAGTTGACAAATTTTAAATAAAAGGAGATAGCAGAGTCGATTGAATTTCTTAAGGATTGCTATAATGATAATCCATATAATTAAAAATAAACTAGAACATAAACAAAAAAAACAAAACATACATACAGACATTTATTTAAAAAAAATACATTAAAAATAAAGCTTAATACCTGCTGAACTGATAATTTCAATCTATTCAATTCAGATTGCTGTCGACTCAATTCAGATTTAAGCTGTTCAATTTTATGAGTAAGTGATGCCACATCAGACTGCAGTCTTTGTCTTTTAGCCTCAAGATCGCGAAGTTCTGTACTCACTGATCCTATATTATCACAGGTTCAATATAGTAAAATATAAGTTAGCAATCAGATTGATAAATTTAGAATCAGTGAAAAATTAATAATGTAATATCATAGAGAGATAGATAGATAATCTTATAATATATAAGAAGATGGTCAGGGTTGCGGTCAAAAGTGAAACAAAAATAGTTTACAACTATTCATTTCCTTCTTTTTTCTGTTCAACCGATTCCTATATAATCTTATAATGTTTATAATTTAACAAGATTGAAATATCTAAGGCAGTGGTTCCCAACCGATGGTCCAAGAACTGCAGGTGGTCCATGGGCTTGTTGGTCCAACATGTTTTATGGGGACTTATGGTTAGAACTGTTTCATTATTTACTTCCCTTACTGTTTGAGTATTACCTAGAAGGTCCTAACATGTAAATGCTCTTTAAAATTGTACCAAAATATGCTTTTTTAAAAAGCTAATTTACAAACATTTTCCTGAGCAAGCCCTAGTCCGGAGTGGGAGTGGTCCAAACATGGCTCAATTTCTGGCTTAGTGGTCAGCACACTTCTTTGGGTTGGGAACCACTGGTGCAAGGGAAAACATTTTGTTAAATTATAGAAGGGAAAGCTGAAGGGAGGGGTTTGTTTTCTGCTGATTTCCATTTAACACGTTGACTCCCAACTATGAGTTATCTCGTAGTTGGTGTTATTGCCTGTGACGCCAACCTACGAGATAACTCGTAGTTTGCTTACTTGGCTTAACAGACCAAAATTAAATTGGCTTCCTAGACTGAAATCTTGAAAAGTACTGTAGCAGTCAACACGTTAACAACTAATGTTATTGCTATTTTGTTTTCTTTAATAAAGAAGTATTAAAAAAATAAATTTAGCTTTACATTATTTTGACCTTAACTCCTTATTTCACTTATTTAAATGGGACGCTGAATAGTACAAAATATTGACAAATATGGGACCTACAAGTTGTTGGATAGCCAAATTTGGACCCTACTTTTATTGCAATGAAAAAGTTTAAATTTGCTAAGTTTACAATAATTTATTAAATTCATATGTTAGTAATGCTCATGGTAACATAAAACTTTTTTCTCAATGAAATAACCTTTTATGCGAAGCATTTCTTGAATCCGCATCTTAAGATCGGAAGCTTTCAATGAACTATAATCTTCATATGCCTCAAGTTTGGTCCTGGATCGATGGACATCCAGTAAAGGCTTATCCCTATCCTTTTCCACCTAAAAAAATATACAGAAATTAGTCGAACTCAGCTAAAAAAACAAAGTAACTTCAAAATTCATAAATAAAACATAGAGTAACCAAATACTGAAAATTACAAATGTTTTGATAGGTTAATTTATGACAAATATAATTAGTAATATTTGTGTGCAGTAAACAATTTAAGTGGGAAAATAAGACAAAAATCACACTTTTTACTTAACAAGGTAATTGAAATTATTTAATGTTAGTATTGTTACTCAATTAATAATACAATACCTAACATAATTGTATTAGTCTTTTACTTTAACTCCTGAAATTTCATTACATTCTGAAAATTCATAATTAATGTTTTATTTTTTTAAGAAAAACTAGTAATTGGGACTAAAATTTGAAAATACAGAATTATTAACTCATAATCCAATTACTTGCCACCAGCAGTAACCCACAATAGTAAAACAGAATACTGAATTGAATAGAAGCATCTTGGACAAAGAATAGATGAGTCAAAAGATATATATTTTTATTAGTTTACATCTGGAACAAGTTTTGGTTCTTCAACAGACCATTTTATGGAACAAGAAGTTTTTAAACCATTACTATTAAAAAGGATTGGGGATTATCATTTTATAATAAGGATATATCATTGCATAAATAAAATCAATGATTAAATAAACAAAAATAAATTATGGAATAAGAATAATAAATTGCTTTTGTTTCAAGGATAGTAATTTTTCTACCTAGGATTAGATACCAAAATATAAATACAATTTCAAGCAGTTAATTTTTTTGTAAAACACGTCAACCTACATATTATGCCACTCAAACTACTTATACTATTAATGTTTGAAAAATAAATAAAATTTTTAAAACCTACTTTTAAGTTTCAAGTATTAGATATTACATTATTTCACTTGACCTTTCCCACTGTGGATCCTGATTTTGAAAATTAGCTTATTCTGAATATTGTTATTGTTGAAACCAAACCAAGACAGTATCAAGTGTCTGCTTGAGTATCATGGGCGTGATAAGTGAGTTTCGTTTTCGAAAAACTTATGAATAAATAAATAATAATTTATTGAAAATGATGGAAGTAATAAACCTCAAAAAATTATAAAAAAAAAAAAAAAAAAGAAAAACTTATTGTTCAAATATAGTTAGCTATATTTCACTAGATCAATCAAGAATTCATCAAAACAATTATTAATGTTTTTGTTGCTTACAACCATCAGGGCCTAATAAGCTTCCTTGATGACAAAAAAATCACAGTCCACTCAATTTTCTATGGAATTCCAACTAACAAGAAAAAGTATAGGAAATGTTTTTGAGATAGAATGAGAGTGAGAAGAGAGATTTGACTCATATCACTTCTGCTTAATAATACATGGTAAAGCAGGATAATACTTTAAAATCTTCATAAATAATCAATAATTAATTATTAGAATCATCTGGAAGAATTCACTATGAATTTTTTCCTTCCATGAATATAAATTTAAAAATACTAAAAAATTTTCTTTATTTAGCGCCTGATTCATCAAACTGATTAAAGACTAACTTTTCTACAGGGCATCATATCTGGCGAGTGGTCAACTCATGGGAATCGCACTCAATGAACGCTTCACTTTTTCAGAGAAAAGAACCCTATTTATTAAAGTGGATTAGGGAGTGTCACTCTCCCTAACCAGAGTACTCTCTAAATTGATTCCTGAATACTTTTCATTGTGTATGCCTCAACACAGTCCTAAAAAGCTTCCTCATTAAAAAATGAATAATCACCTAAAACCCTCTTTCAAGTGATTTGAATTTCAAGACTATAACACTTTGATCGACTGTGTTCTCCATTCATTCCTTACATGCAGAATTTTCATTTTGGAGAGTTTAGAGCTAACCGAACCTCACTGATGTACCTATTGTGCAGATGGGTACTTATCCATTAGACTTACTGAACTACATTCATGTTATTGGGGTTATAACTTTCCTACTGCTTTAAGTGGATCACCGCTCACGACTTCTACTCGCTCAAAACAATTTTTAAAAACCTTCAATGAATCCTTTTCTGTGGAGATCAGACCAAAATTTGCATAAATAGGACTCGGTTTGTGGTATCAGTTAATAACCCACAACAACAATATAGTTCAGCACATCTAATAACTAAGTACCAATGGTAGTAACACTGTTTATAGTCTGTGATGACCAACCGTCATTGGTACTAGATACCAAAATTCTAAACAAGCCACACTTAACTTAAAACACCTTTCAGAAAATAAAATATTTTAAGGTACATCAGCAAGTATCAGAAAGAGGTACATAAAAAATCTTTCCTCTGATTGGCAAGTTTATCCAATTACTAAAAGAATTATACAAAGACGAGGTTTCATGTTATATTTAAATATATGAATAGTTTAAATTTTAACTTACATTTGAAATATAGTAATGTGTAAACAAAGGCACAATAACCAGAGCTAGAGTTACCAATAATAAAATTCGGGACAATTTTACATTGGCCATCCAATGATAAATGCACTCTTTTGTTAATATCATTTATATTGATGATATTTCTTTCTATCATGTCTTATTTTCATAACTGAAACTAAAGAGTCGATTTATTTTAATGAAATAAATAAAATATGACGGTACGGAAAGAATAATTAGTTATTTTCATAATGAAAACTTGTCCAAGAAATAAATACTCATTGTTTACTATTTCAAATCAATAACTACTGTAACCTTTGGCATAAGGTTACAGTATTGATGACAATCAGCAATGAAGACAAATTTTGATGTGGTTTGATGTATATCATTCCTTTACTTTAATACAGGCACCAAAAAGTGTTATTTAGATTTTTGGCGTATCATGTTCCAAAGACGGTTTGGTTTCACTATAGAACGAGGTACATCTTTATTTTTCCTAATTTTCTACTGAATAAAAGATGTACCAATATTAGGATGCGTTCAAGATGCACGCTGGTTTTCTAAGTTAGTCATCGATTATGCTTATTATGCGTATTATGCTTTGTACTCATATAATGCACAGCGAGACTGGTCATAATGCATCTGCGTGCAAACTTGCACTCGCAGTCTGACTCAGATGTTTATCGGAAAGATTTGTTCATTCTAGTTTCAGACAGTTAAGGAGCATAACCCTATATATCTGACTCAGCATTATCCCCTTCCACCATTATTGTATTTATATCCCCCCTGTTACAGAGCTAAGGAGTTCATTCAGTCATTAGAGTTGTTACTTTGTTATTCGTAGTAATAGTGTAGTAGTAGTAGTAGTGCATATTTTGTAACTTTGATACCAATAA